>NC_056731.1:1884648978-1884863978 GCF_019279795.1 Protopterus annectens | reverse complement strand
TTTATCTTAGATTCATGGTTTTCCATAGATTTCATGGTTTCATAAGTTTATAGATAATTACTAGGCTAGCTTTCTTAATAGGCCATTCTAAGTCTAGCCAATTTCCCTCCCAATGGTGAGAATCAAACACTGAACCTTGTGTCTGTTATTCAAAAATCTTAAACATTTTACCAAGAACCAGTCGTTAGCTGCATATATTATTTTTCATCTATTTCCTTTCTTTTTTCTTTTTTACTTATCCCTTTAAATGTTCTTTTCCTGTTTTTTACCTTTTATCAATCGAATTCCTTTTTTTTCTTTGACTACCTAACAATTAATGTCTTTTGTATCATATATTTCAGAACCTTCTTCTATGTCCTCCTTATTATTTTTTCTTTATTTATCTAATGTTTCTTATATTTCTACTACTTCTAATATTTCTTCTCTTTGTTCGTTTTCTTTTCTTTTTCTTTTTTCCTCACTCTTGTTTTCATTTTTGCAATCCATCCATAAGTGTCCAATTCAATTTACATTTTTTGCATCATGTCCCATGTCACCACAAATATAACATTTTCATTTATGACAAATACTTATGAAATATCCTTTTTTTCCACAAAAAACATCATGGTTTGGGTTGCAAAATAAAATGATTTTATCAGCTGTGCTGCTCGTTAATTTTTTTTCCTTATGAGTTATCTTATGTCGAACGGACTTAAAATTGTGGTAGTTCTTCTTTTTGTTTCTTTTATGTTTCAGGTTGTCCACAGTATTTTGTGACACCCCTATTCCCATCCACATTTATCAAGTTTGATATATGTATAATGTTTTTCTCTTTTTGTTTTAAACACAATATTACAATCCCATCCACCAATCCATAAACCTTGTTTGTCATTAACTTTTACAATGTCCAGTACTTCTTTACATAAAGTTTTAAAATGTCCTTTCAAAGTTTCTCTTTACACCTCTCTTCGAAACTGAACATGAATTTTCTTTTTTGTTTCCCTATTAAATGCTTTTATCACATAAAGATTCCACAGGTTGCAGTCGTTCTTTTTTTCATATTCACTGAGAAAATGTTCAGTTAAAAAAATAGTCTCAAATAGAACATCACACAATTTCTCTTTGTTAATAAAAATAAATGCTCTTACCTCATCTGCTTTTATACTCAAAGGAGCTATTAAATTGTCCCACACTTCATACCTGTCCATTTCTTTGTCTTCTTTACTTTGAATCCTTACCACGTACTTCTGTTTTTCATTTTCTTCTGCCTTCTTTTCCAATACTTCCCTTTTACCATCTTTTACTTTTTCTGCATATGTTTTCTTTCCATCTCACCACTGTTCTTCAGGTTCATAGGTGTTCACTAGGCTAACAACCACAAGGACCTCTTTAAACCTAGCCATGCATCCCAAATCTCTGATAAGTTCTGGTACCATTGATAAGCGTAACAGGGGATTGTGAGATGAAACATTTACAAGCAGGGGCCTGGGAGATGAATGATTTACAGGTTGCCTGTGTCCATTAGAGACATAGTTGCCAAATCATGGATGAATTTCCTATTTCCCATCCAAATGTCCAAGTTACACTAGAATTGGGTTAGGGAGGAACTGTGCTTCACATGGATGGGGAGCCTGTTCCAGAGAAGGAGTAGTCTCTGGGGTACATATTTGTCTCTCCAGCAGGTCCTATTTATATCAAAGGCAAGGTTTAAGTCTTTAAAATGGTTAAGTCTGGTATTGTTTGTTTTGTAGATATTCAGGAGGTTCAGCAGAGTGGAGTCTGATAATACATTGTATGCCAGGCATATGTCTGCCCTCAACAGCTTGTAGGAGACAGGATACAGGGATAGGGCTTTGACGTGGTCTACACAGGACATGTTACTTGCACCTTGTATTCTTTTAGTGAGGAACCACTGTGGTTGTTCCAGTTTTTTGATATTCTTAGAGATGGTACATGTCAAAGGGGGAATTGTACTCAGTGATAGGTCTAACGAATGCCAAACACAATGGAAAAATGACTTCCTTGGTCCTAGATGTCATACCTTTGTTTACAAGTTGCACAACATGGAATTGTCTCTGCATCCTCCTTTTGTATTTTCTCCATAATGTCCCCCCAGGAAACATCTTCTTCTTCATTTTCTGTTTCACTCTGTGCCACCATTTCTTTAAGTAAATCATCCTGCAAACCTCCTGACTGTTCATATACATGTGTGTGTGTCTGACAGTATGTCAAATGAAAATTTATTTGACTGTGCTTTGCGGCATGTAAGTCTCAAAAACTGATAGAAGTTTAAATGTTGTTTTATTCTAGCAGAGGAGGTTTGAATGTTTATTGGTGAGGTCAGATGGAACTGACTGGGAGTGTGTTTGTGGTTAAGGTTGGGATAAAGGTTAGATAAAATGATAGATTGTGCAGCATATGTGTGTGAGCGCTTCCAGTTCAGGATTACAAGTACTAGACAAGAGGATAGGTTTATGTTGTGTGTATATGTGTCTGTCTGTGTGTCGACCCCACACAGTTTGGCTTTGTACAGGGGAGATCCTGCCTGCTGAACCTGGTTGACTTCTTCGAGGAAGTCACCAAGGCTGTGGATGAGGGTAAGACAGTACATGTAGCCTACCTCGACCTGGCCAATACCTTTGATACCATTTCCCACAAAGGTATCATTGATAAACTCACCAAACTAGGCATCTATTCTTACATCACTAGGTGGGTTGCAAATTGGCTCACAGACAGGGCCCACAGAGTAAAGTTGCAGATTCCAAGTCAGGCTGTCGATCAGTCATGAGTGGAGTCCCACAGGGCTTGGTCCTGAGCCCTCTCCTGTTTGACATCTATTTCTCAGATGTCCAGTCCAACACAGAAGGACTCTGGCTGACCAAGATCACTGATGACAGCAAGCTAGGAGTCATTATCAACTCCCCAAGTGATGCAGATGTCCTACAAAAGGGCCTCTCTGAGACCAATGACTGGTGCCATAACCATGCCCTGAAGCTTAATGCCAAAAAATGCGTTATCATCCCCTTTGGAAAAAACTCAGTTCCCATGCATTACCATGTTGATGGGAGCCCACTGAACACTGAAGGGGCCATAAGAGATCTGGGCACCCAGGTTGACAGCCACCTCACCTTCGACCACCACATTGCCACTGTGGTAAGAAAGACCTTCTACATGGCACAGCTTATAAACAAAGGTTTTGCATCCAGGAAGAAAGAGGTCATCATCCTTCTCTACTCATCCCTCATTAGACCAATCATTGAATATAATGCTCGGTTTGGCATGTACCTGACCAGACACCTAGAACAGCTGGAGAGGCCAAAAAAGTACCTCACAAAAAGGATCTTAACACATGTCCTATGTGGACAGACTCAAGAAACGTCAGCTGTTCTCAGTCTCTTATTGTCTACTTAGAGGTGATCTCTGCTTGACTTACAAAGCCATGTCCAACCCAGCCTTACTTGAAATGCTGCACCTAAAGAAATCCCAATCACACGCTCCAGAGATCACAACCTCATTACCACAATTAACAAAATATGCTGGAGGGACAGGTTCATCTCCCAAAGAATGCCCTGTTTGTATCTGGCGTTGGAGGTGTTCACCTTTATGCTATGTTGTAGGTGCTGTTTGTGTGCCTGTTTGTATCTGGGATTAGAGGTGTTCATCTTTATGCTATGTTTTAGGTGCCGCATGTGTGTCTGTTTGTATCTTGGATTATAGGTGTTCACCTTTATGCTATGTTGTAGGTGCCGTATGTGTGTCTGTTTGTATCTGGGGTTAGATGTGCTCACCTTCATGCTATGTTGTAGATGACTGTGCCTACTTTCCTGAGTAGGAAGGTATGGTGCTAAGTTGAGGAGGTTTTCCAAACTCTAGGATGGGCAATTCATAGCCATGCAAGTCTGATTTTAATACAATCCAGGAGCATGCTTTTTATGCATAACTATAATTTACATTAAAATTGAGAAAGTTATCTCATTCTTTATGAGATGATGAGCTGTATTTCAGAGTGGCATGCCTATGAAGTCTACCTCTGTTTTTTTTTTCCTGCAATATTTTATTTTTCCTTAAACTAACAATTTCTGTCACATTGCAGTGTTTCCTCAACAAAACATACCTGCTTCCACTTCTATTTGTTTGTGTCTACTTCATTAAATTACTTTACAAACAGCATGCGCTGTGCATCTCAATGGTGTTTCTTGCTCCTTTCCATGGGAATGACTGTCTTTAATACTTGATCTAATGTCGTCTTTTGCAAGTTTCCTCATATTTGTTATAGACCAAAGTGACAGTGTCCCCAGACTGCAAAACTTTGCTAAATAACACACACACACACACACACACACACACACACACACATATATATATATATATATATATATATATATATATATATATATATATATATATATATGGGTTCCCTACATTAGACCGACAGCTCAGAAGATCGACACTCAAAACACCGACGCCAGAAGAACGAAACCTCAAAAACACGAAAGTTCACATGCCCGACACACCACAATCCCGACACTTAACAAAACAAAAAGTTCACTGTTACACACAACACACACACAAAACAAGCATACCAGCAACCTAAAAACCTACACCACACCTTACACAAAACTATCTATGCGCTAACCTTAACCCAAACAATAACCCTGAGGTCCGTAACTATCGCACACTCACCTTACCCACTCCCTAACCCTAAGGTCTGTAACTATCACAAACTTACCTTACCCACTCCCTAACCCTAAGGTCCCTATTGCACACTCACCTTACCCGCACCCTAAACCTAAGTTCCTCACTATCGCACACTAACCTTACCCACACCCTAACCCTAAGTCCCTCACTATTGCACACTTACCTTACCCGCACCCTAACCCTAAGTCCCTCACTATCGCACACTTACCAGGTCGCACTCACAAGTTACTCCTGTCAGTGTTTTCTCTGTCAGGATTACAACTTGTCGGTCATCTTCTTCATCGATGTTTTGAGTGTCGATCTTCTGTGCTGTCGGTCTAACGTAGGGAACCCATATATATATATATATATATATATATATATATATATATATATATATATATATATATATATAGGACCCTCTATACTTTTGGCATTCCCAATTCCTGATATATGCAGCACACCCTTCATCTGTGTGAGATTTCCCCTCATGGATTCAAGGAGAACTTGCAATAAATTAAATGACTGACTTACCTACAATGTTAATGCACTATTATTGAACCATTGCTACAAGCTTACATCACCAGTCCTGAAAAAATCTTACCTTATGACATTTTAGTGTGGGCAGGCCACTTAAGGTAGGCAGAGGTGGTCATCCTATGTAATGCCTCTGCAAATGACTCGGCCCATGTAAAACATCCCTCCCTTCACACAAACATGCACACATACACACATGCGCACACACACACACACACACACACACACACACACACACACACACACACACACACACACACACACACACACACACACACACACACACACACACACACACACACACACACACACACACACACGCACACACACACACACACACACACACACACACACACACACACATTCATACTTTGAAACTGTCTCATTTTTGATGTAACTGCGAAAAGTTATTACATTTCTCTGAACTCTTCTAAAGTCACAATGAGTTCTCCTCTGCAGTGATTTACCAGCAATGCAGAACACTAAAATGTTGTAGATGACTTGGGCATTGACTGGACAAAGTACTCTGACTCAGACTCTTTCTTTCACATTTACATTGTTTCTTTTTTAGTTTGGCATGCCTCATAGAACTACACAGTTGTGATGACAACGACTGGGTTCTGTTCTTCTTTACGCCAAAACATCATGACTAATTGTGTATGCATAGACCACATCTGAGATGATATTCTCATATTCAATAAACAACAAGCTGACAGTACAGCCTGTCTCATCTCTTTGTTGTAACTCTTACCACAAAAATGTCAATACTACTTTGTTTAAAACTACTTTGTTTAATAGCTTTATAGGTAAGTACTAGACTAGCTGCCCTTGCAGGCCATTTTAAGCCTAGCCAATTTCCCCTTTTGTGCTTGAAATAACCTATTCCATTTGGTTATAGATAGGTCTTACCTTCCAATGGACAATAATTATATATTACCGCTAATGAAAATAACTGGCATCATATGATAGAAATTTTGAAGGGCCCCATTCATGGAATAAAGGATTTAAGAACTGCCTCTATACATTAGTAATTATTGCTATGCTCTTTACTGGACACTGCAGGGAAATTTTTATTTTCTTCAAAATGCAGCAGCTTCATAGCTGATTGCATTAAGTAAGAAGGTACCATCATACTGGGCAATGCTTCCTGCAGACAGAGCACTGGGGAGCTATGGCATTCACATGAACAAAGGATATGAAAGCCATGTGAAATATGTTGCTAAAATTAAAGGTGGATTTCACACTCCTGAGTTTTACTATCAAGATGTGGAATCAGGTGTGTTGATTCCCAAAAACTAAATTTTCCACTAATCATCCTGAATTCAAGTTATACATCACTAATCTCTCCAGTCTTGTTACCTTTGTTTAGATATTCTATCTTATTCCTTTCTTAAAGACACTGCCCAAAGAAATTAAATTCTGGTCAGTTTTCTCTTTACAGAGGTATTATGGGGTGTTGTTCCTACATTTTGGAAGATGTCAATAATTGTGCTCTTTTGCCATTGGGTTAAATAATTTGAGCTCAGCACATTTCAGTTGATTCTAGTTCTCTCTCATTTGTCTAAAATTCTACATATAGTAGACCATTCACAACCTGTTTTGTATGCATTCTTCTATAACCGTATCGGCGACTCGGCACGTTCTTAACCCAACTCTTTCTCACCATTACCGAGTGCTTCTACTCCACCCTCTCTTCAGTCAGTGTCACTGCGACCCTATTTCCTCACCAATCAAAGAATTACAGGTTGTCAGCCATCCATTACTTCTGGCCAGACTTACATTTCTGGGTTTACACTGAGCAACACTGGCTTGGTTTAACAGTCGTTGCTCATAGAACACATGACCTTTGCTGGGACGCACACCTACCTATCCAAGTGACTGTAACTCATGCTGCACCCCCTCCTGCTTTGTAATTTCGTATTTTTTCAAGATAATATCATTTATTGTAGGTCTGAATGAAATATCAGTATGCATTTTGTAAACAGATCATGTAAATCTTCACTTGAAGTAGTCAGTTGCTATGTGGATATTAAAAAAATCATACACACGAGTTTAATTAACAGTTATAAGACTAGATATCAAGAGGTAACCTATACAAAGTTGGAACCTTTCTAGACATCAAACTATCATTGCAAATCAGGATAGCAGAGAATAAAACTAAATAAGTAAAGTGCTCAGATCTGTAAATGTTATGCGTCATTCCAGGTGTTAGAGGAACAACACCAGTACTAATGATCATCTCAGAAACGTCAGGATTCAGCATTAGTTTCAGCAAATAAATATCGTTATTTCAAACACTATGGCAGCTCAGAGTAAACAATTTTAATTGTTTAGCATCTCACACCACCTAACTACCATTTAGGATTTGTAATTCACTATGGTGCAAACTTTTTCTTAAAAAGGAAACACTATACATCAGTACTGAGAAGACAATGACAGTATATATATATATATATATATATATATATATATATATATATATATATATATATATATATATATATATATATATATATATATATATATATATACACACACAAGCATTTAGCAGTTCTATTTATGCTCCACCCATTACACATAAAATGACTATTTCGGAAACTATAAGAAATACGTAAGCCCATATTTGCATCATACATTTAACGCTAGGCTAAAATTGTGAAAGAGAAGCCCTGGAACAAGAACAAATCCACAGCAAATGAAATGCACAAAATATGCAGTTGCAATTTCTTGGTTGTCCCAATGACTGATTCACAGCTGACATTGCTGAGGTAACTGGATGATCTTTTCTCTCTTTGATACACACAGACTGTTCTAGCTGGTTGGACCCAAACTATGAACCTGCAAAAGGCTAACTTTGAGGTACATTGCTAGAAACCTGTTAGAACTTTTACAGACACTGTACAAAATGGAGACAACTGAATCAGAAACAGAAAAACTTAGTTGCACATGATGTATCGTCATGATTACTTGAACACAAGCCTCCACATTTGTTCTGGATGTTCAGTTGAGATAATTTGGTTGTCCGTACAGAAACAGATTTCCCAAACAACATTCTGGTTATTCTTAGCTCAGATTGATGTGGCTGGCTCTCTAGAATACTGCATTCAAGTTGATACTCATGAGGAACTGAATGAATATGTTGTCTATTTTGGAGTGTTGTGTTACAATTTTCAGTTTGCACTCTGTAGGAGCGTGGCTCAGTGGTCTTCTGCACAGATACATCTCTTTGTGTTCCACTTTTTCTGCATCTCTAACTTTAAGAGGGAAGTTTGATATTGCAGTCTTCATGCAGCGATATCAGTTCTGAAACATTTTACACAAAGCTTTAACATTTTTGTCATTGTGACTGACAGCATAGTACAGAATACATCTGTTTAAGTTATCACTTTAACACTGGCATGGCAGTTCATATTTATCTTCCAACTTACTCTTACAGCACTATGTGGGATAGCATTAAATGTGAAGGACTTATTCTGGTGGGACTGTGTGGAGTAACATTAACTGTGAAGGACTTACTCTGATGGGACTATGTAGAGTAACATTAAGTGCGAAGAACTTACTCTGATGGGACTGTGTGGAGTAACATTAAGTGTGAAGAACTTACTCTGATGGGACTGTGTGGAGTAACATTAAGTGTGAAGAACCTTGATGGACTGTGTAGAGTAACATTAAGTGTGAAGCACTTTGATGGGACTGTGTGGACTAACATAAAGTGTGAAGAACTTACTCTGATGGGACTGTGTATAGTAACATTAACTGTGAAGGACGTATTCTGGTGGGACTGTGTGGAGTAACATTAACTGTGAAGGACTTATTCTGGTGGGACTGTGTGGAGCAACATTAACTGTGAAGGACTTACTCTGATGGGACTATGTGGAGTAACATTAAGTGCGAAGAACTTACTCTGATAGGACTGTGTAGAGTAACATTAAGTGTGAAGCACTTTGATGGGACTGTGTGGAATAACATAAAGTGTGAAGAACTTACTCTGATGGGACTGTGTGGAGTAACATTACGTGTGAAGAACCTACTCTGATGGGACTGTGTGGAGTAACATTAAGTCTGAAGAGCTTACTCTGATGGGAGTAACATTAAGTGTGAAGAACTTACTCTGATGGGACTGTGTGGACTAACATTAAGTGCGAAGAACTTACTCTGATGGGACTGTGTGGAGTAACATTAAGTGTGAAGAACCTTGATGGGACTGTGTGGACTAACATAAAGTGTGAATAACTTACTCTGATGGGACTGTGTATAGTAACATTAACTGTGAAGGACGTATTCTGGTGGGACTGTGTGGAGTAACATTAACTGTGAAGGACTTATTCTGGTGGGACTGTGTGGAGTAACATTAACTGTGAAGGACTTACTCTGATGGGACTATGTGGAGTAGCATTAAGTGCGAAGAACTTACTCTGATAGGACTGTGTAGAGTAACATTAAGTGTGAAGCACTTTGCATAAAGTGTGAAGAACTTACTCTGATGGGACTGTGTGGAGTAACATTACGTGTGAAGAACCTACTCTGATGGGACTGTGTGGAGTAACATTAAGTCTGAAGAACTTACTCTGATGGGAGTAACATTAAGTGTGAAGAACTTACTCTGATGGGACTGTGTGGAGTAACATAAAGTGTGAAGAACTTACTCTAGTGGGACTGTGTGGAGTAACATTCCGTGTGAAGAACTTTCTCGGGTGCAGAGCCGAATCCAGCACTAGGCGACCAAAGCAGTCACTTAGGCCCTCTGACTGGGAGGAGGCCCGCTGGTTGGGGGACTGTCACATTAATTTTTTAATTAAACAAAATGTGCTTTTTTTAAAGAGCATTCTCTTTAAGAACACCGTCTGTGCTCAGTTGCACACAACTGCTGCATCTGTGCATGTGTCATCATCGAACAGACCTGTTGTTTATATCTTCTTTTCCACGTTCCATAAATGGAATTTGAAAGAAGGCATTCTTGTACATACCTGTTGTGTGTGTGTGGAATTTGTGCTGCTTCCATGGATGGACAAGTAAGGTAGGTGTATGTGTGTGGTGTGTGTGTGTGTGTGTGTGTGTGTGTGTGTGTGTGTGTGTGTGTGTGTGTGTGTGTGTGTGTGCGTGTGTGTGTGTGTGTGTGTGTGTGTGTGTGTGTGTGTGTGTGTGTGTGTGTGTGTGTGTGTGTGTGTGTGTGTGTGTGTGTGTGTGTGCGTGTGCGTGTGCGTGTGTGTGTGTGTGTGTGTGTGTGTGTGTGCGTGTGTGTGTGTTACTTACTGTATCAAAAAGCTAGTACTTTAAGGGGAGGTGCTACAGTCCTTTAGATGAGATGCCTAGTAACCATGAACCTGTTATCAATTTGACATCCATTCCCTATTGCAATAGTACCAGCTTACCATTTCTTTAATGCAACATAGGCAATTTAGTCTTCAAGGGCAGCAGGCTCTGAATTTGTAGATTAAACACTGACATTTAAAGTTGTTTGCTAGCAGAAATCTCTTCTTTAGTTACAGGTCTCTTTAATGGGAGACTTTTACTTCTGCAGAGATTGTGCATATTGACTAATACTGGTGAACTGCAATGACAGAAGTTTGAGTGGCCTTTTATGGTTGAAATGTTCTGAGTTGGGCAGTTTTGTCATTATTGGGTTATACATTTTGTTTCATTGCTTACTGGAAAAATGTTCAAAACTGCAATTTTAAAACATGCTGTAATAAATGGTGCTGTATTATACAAGGAATATAACTTAATACAGTCAGGAAGTTGAATCAAAGGACACTTACATGTATGCATGGTCCTAAAAATGTCTGCAAGGGGCCTGTGACTTGAAAACAGCCCAAAATTAAACTTTATATGCCACTTGTCAGATGCATTTTCTTTGAATTTGGGTTTTAATGCCTTTTTAATGAATCTGAGTTTCAAAGGCAGAGAAGTTATAATGCTGTCTGTTTTCATTGTGAGACTGTATTGTTTTGTTTAGCAAATGTCTATCAGTGTTTGTGCTATAAAGTTGGAAATAACGGCTTTAAATTAAATCCAAATACATGCAATCATTGTAGAAGTGATGCAGAAAACAGTATGTACACTGAGAAGTTTGAGCAGTGTTTATGGTAACGGGGGGGTGGGGGGGAGGGATAGCCAAATAATGGTACACTGGAATGGCACACTGGAATGGCGGTGTGTGTGTGTGTGTGTGTGTGTGTGTGTGTGTGTGTGTGTGTGTGTGTGTGTGTGTGTGTGTTTGTGTTTGCACGCGCGTGTGTGTGTGTGGTGAACCATTACCCTGCCTAGGGCCCCACTTGACCATAATCTGTCTCTGCTCTTTTGGCACTATTTGGAGTAGCATTAACTGTGAGGGTCATACGCTGGTGGCACTATATGAAGTAGCATTAACTGTGAAGACTTACTCTGGTGGCACTATGTCGAGTAGCACTAAATGTGAACGACTTACTCTAGTGGCACTTTGAGGAGTATCATTAACTGTGAAGGACTTATGCTGGTGGCACTATGTGGAATAGTATTAACTCTGAAGGACTTATTGTGGTGGCACTTTGTGGAATTGCATTAAGTGTGAAGGACTTATTTTGAAGTCACTATGTAGAGTAATGTTAAGTGCGAAGAACTTTTTCTGGTGCAGAGCCGGATCCAGCACTAGGTGACCAAAGTAGTCACCTAGGGCCCACTGGCTGGAGTGGCCCTGCTGGCTAGGGGACTGTCGCATTAATTTTTTAATTTAAAAAAAATGTGCTTTTTTTTAAAGGATGTTCTTCTTTAAGAACTCCCCCTGCATCCAGTTGCAAACACTTGCTGCATCTGTGCATGCGTCATCATCACACAGACCTGTTGGTTATTGGTTATGTCTTCTTTTCCACATTCTGTGCATGGAATTTGAAAGGAGGTATTCCTCTACAGACCTGTTCTGTGTGCATGGAATTTGTGCTGCTTCCATGGATGGACAAGTAAAGTAGGTGTGAGTGTGTGGTGTGTGTGTGTGTGTGTGTGTGTGTGTGTGTGTGTGTGTGTGTGTGTGTGTGTGTGTGTGTGTGTGTGTGTGTGTGTGTGTGTGTGCATGTTATTTGCGGTATCAAGGAGCTAGCATAGCCCTTTGCCACAATTTCTAAATGGTGTGGAGGATTTTTTTTTTGGTCCTTAACCTTGAAGGTACTGAAGTTCTGCCCCTGTTTATCCCTGTTCACTTTCATCGCTGCTTGAAATTCATTATCAGTATCTGGTAATTGACACGATTCTCTGACTCAGATTAATCCCTCTACAATTTGCTTTCTTTTTGACAAGATGAATTAAGTATAAATGTAGCATGTCCATCAACAGGCAGTATAGTTTGCCCTCTTGGATTGCTAAATGGGAGTTTTTGTTCATAAGTTCATAGGTTGATACTAGGCTATCTGCCCTAGGGCATTTATAAGCCTAGCCAGAGTGTGTTTGGCTTTCACCATCCTTTTAGATTAGTTGACTGTGCCTCTGTATAGTAGGTCACAGAAGGTAGCCCTTTTAAGGTTAGTTTACTGTACCTCTGTCAAGCAGGGACACAGAAGAGATCCCAGGGGTAAACTTACGATCTCCCATCCACTCTTCAAGATTTCTCTTGAAGAGTGTCAGTAACATGGATTGGGATTTTGTTCCAGAGTGAGGGGAGCCTCTGGGATATGAATCTGTCCCTCCAGCATGTCCTATTTATTTCTGTGCTGAGGTTCAAGTCCCTGGAGCATGTAGCTCTAAGGGATTTGGACTTCCTGAGGTGAAGCATGTCCATTAATTCTGGGTTGGACATGGCTTTATAAGTCAGACACAGATCGCCTCTGAGTAGGCGGTATGCAACTGAGTAGAGCTGGAGTTTCTTTAGCCGAACTGCATAGGGCATCTGTTTGAGCCCCTTGATCCTCTTGGTGAGGTACTTTTGGGGTCTTTCCAGTTGCTGCAGGTGTCGGGTAAGGTACATCCCAAATGGGGCATTGTATTCAATTATGGGCCTGATAAGTGATGAGTAGAGGGGCACAATGACCTCTCTTGATCTAGATGTGAACCCTTTCGTGGTAAGGTGGGCAATATAGAAGGTCTTTCTAACCACTTTGGCAATGTGATTGTCAAAGGAGAGATTGCTATCTACTTGGGTCCCCAAGTCTCTAATTACTTCTTCTGTACTTAATGGATTACCACCTATGTGGTAATTTGTGGGCACTTTGTTTTTCCCAAAGGGGATGACTATGCACTTTTTGGCATTTAGCTTTAGGCCATGGTTCTGGCACCAGTTATCCTTCTCTGTGAGACCCTTTTGGGAGGATGCTTGTGTCAGCCAGAGAGTCGATTACGGCACCCAGTTTGCAGTCATCTGCGAACTTGGTCAGCCATAGTCCACCCATGTTAGCCTGTACCTTGGAGAAATATATACCGAACAAGAGAGGTCCCAGGACTGAGACTTGTGGGACGCCACTTGTAACTGGTTTAGAGTCTGACATGGCACCTGCTATTCTGACCATGTGGGTTCTATCCCTGAGCCAGTTTGCAACCCATCTTGTGACACAGGGGTTGATATTTAAGCTGGTGAGCTTATTTATGATGCCCGAGTGGGGTATTGTGTTGAAGGCTTTTGTGAGGTCCAGGTAGGCTGTGTGGACTACCTTCCCTTCATCTATGGCTTTGGTAACTGTTTCAAAGAAATCAACCAGGTTCAAGAGGCAAGATCTGCCCTTAACAAAGCCAAATTGGGTAGGATCCAGTGTCTGGAGGTTCCCAATGTCTTTGTTTATGATTTCCATGATGATACGCTCCATAGCTTTGCAGACCAGGCTAGTCAGGCATATAGGGCGATAGTTTCTGGGGTCTGTTGTGGCATCACCTTTGTGGAGTGGGACCACTGTTGCTGTACGCCATTCCTTGGGTACATATCCTGTAGTAAGGCTGAGATTGAAGAGTGACTTTATATGAGGGTTTAGTTCTTCTTGGAGCTCGTGTAAGATGCAGCCCAGGACACCGTCTGGTCCCATTGATGCTGTGTTTTTTGCATTGGAGAGGGCAGCTCTCACCTGTGCATCTGTGATCTCAGGAAGGCTACACTCTGTTGGGGATAGACATTTGCTCTTTTGGGGGGGAAGGGGGGGAGAAGTTTGCACTGAACATTTCTGCCAGGATGTTGGCAATGTCTGTGAGTTCCGTGTATTTTTTGTCATTTTGCACTAACTCAGAGCATATCTGGGAGTTGCCTCCCAGGTTTCTGACATAACTAAAGAAGGACTTGTGATTATCTTTAGTGTCTTGTGCAATTTTTGTTTCAAAGCTGGCCTTAGATGATTTTATGAGGGATCATAGTTTCTTGCTAGTACTGATCAGAGACGCCTTCCCTTTTTGGGATTTTGCTCTATCATGTAGTAGCTTTCTCCTTCTGTTGTATAGCTTATTTATGGCCGGGGTCCACCAGACAGGTCTCCTGCCTTTGGAGGAGTGAGTCTTGGTTTTATTTGGGATAGCATGCTCCATGCATTCCTGTAGGTGTCCATAGAATGCTTTTGTAAAGGATTCTACATTTTGGACCGTATTTTCCACTGGCCCGGGGGCTTTGAAGGATTCCACCTCGGTTTTAAGAAGTGTGAAGTTTGCTTTTGAGAAGTTCTTCACCGTGGTTTCCTTGGCTAGGGGTGGGGACAGAGATTAGTTTATGGTCTGATCTTACCAATGAGGGGTATACCTCTGGTGTGGAACATAGAAACCCCATGTTGGTGATGACCAGATCCAATATGTTTCCCCTCTTGTGGGAGTGGTGACCAGTTGTTCCATAGCATTTGAGTTTATAAATTCTAGGAACCATTGGGCAAGGGTGTTTGGGCTTGAGTAGTTTTCCCAATCAATGTTTGGGTAGTTGAAGTCACCCAATATAATGGTGTTTGGAGAGACCTTCATATTCTCCAGTGTTCTCAGGAAAGCAGAGTGAGGTTCCTGTGTTTGGGAGGGTGGTCTATAACAGGCTACAAACTGAAAGGCAGTTTTGCCCACTGTTAGTTGCACATGGATGGTCTCCGATGCTTCGTGCAGTGCCACTAACCTGGAGGTGTGGGTATCTTTGATAAATATGGATACTCCCCCTCCTTTTGTGGTTCAGTCCAAGTTTTGGGGCCGGAAAGCATGGTATGAAGTATAACCTGTTAGTGCTGGGGTGCTCTTGGGAGCCTTGAACCAGGTTTCTGTTACTGCACAGATATCGATATTCTCCATACTGAGGAGTGTCTCGAGTGTGTGCATCTTGAGGTTTAGACTTCTGGCGTTGAGCAGCATTACCCTTAGTTTTTTTTTCTTTGTGTTGTCTATGGAGGTAGGGCAGCCACGGTGGTACAGCTGTTAGCATTGCCACCTCACATCAAGAGGTTCTCCGGTTCGATCCTTGGGTGGGGTGCCTTCTGTGCGGAGTCTGCATGTCCTCCCTGTGGTCATGTGGGTTTCCTCCGGGTTCTGCGGTTTCCTCCCACATCCCAAAGACATGCTGTAGGTGGATTGGACACTCTAAATTGGCCCTAGGTGTGAGTGTGTGCATGTGTGTGCCTTCTGTGGAAGGTTGGGTGCCGGGCTGGCAAGTCAACACTGTAAAACTCCACTGCCAATCATGAGCGGACAGGTGATCCGCTGTGGTGACCCCTAACTGGGAAAAGCCGAATAAAGAAGAAGAAGAAGTTGTCTATGGAGGTGGGTTTGTCTTTTGAGCCTTGCCTAAAAAAGGCACTATGGGGGAGGCAAGAGCCTTTGCCAGTATTCAAAAACCCAGGGGTGACAGGTGCAAGCCGTCCCTAGCGAAGCAACGTGGCTTGTCGAGCATGTCATCCCAGGCTGACAGACACTGGATCCCCTTTGAATGATACCAGTACTTAAGCCAATTGTTACAATTGATCATTTTGTCTTTATACTGTGGCGTCATTCTTGGTGAGGGCAAGATGCTACTCAAGGTCAGGGTCATACCGGCCTGGGCTACATGATCAGAGAGCTCCTCTATGTCTTTTTTCATGTAGTCCAGGGAGGCATGTCTCAGGTCATTCACACCAGAATGGACAATGACGGAGTCATATTTGTACTTGCCTTGGAGTGCCCTGAGTGCTTGTGTTATGTGGCGGATCCTAGCACCGGACAGGCAGCTCACCGTGACCTTCTCCTTGTTCAGCCTGGTGAGTGGGACATCAGTGTGTCTGACAATAGAGTCACCTATTACAAGTGTATTAGGTGTGTTGTTTAGCCTTAAGGGCTGTGACTGTGTGGCACACTGGCTTTGTGAGCTATGTGCTATGTGGGTATTGTTTCGTGGTAGGGGTTGCTTGGATGTCTGCTTTGGAGGTCTCTGCTGCTTAGGCAGATTTTTATTTAGAGCCTCCGAGTTTGTTTTTGTGTGTTTATGTATTTGGTTTGCTGATGCGATAGGTCTATGTGAGACTGGATTTGTGGTGTGTGTGGTTACCTTCTCCTCCTGATAGGCTGTGCCAGTACTGGGTTGAGAGAGCTTAGCCTCCAGTATGGCTATATAGTTGCATCTCTCACATATGTTTGAGCTTGTTGGGAGGAGGAGAGGGTGGTCTGTATACATAAGGCAGTTGTAACATTGCCTCAAGATTCCCAGATTCACCAGCTGGACTGGAGAGTAAACCCGAAACTGACCTTTGGACATGCCTGAATAATATAGGAAACTACTTATTGACTGATCATAAACAATAGGGAGCAAGTGCTTAAAAGGAGTATAAGAGGGTGTAGTGCTTAAGTTTATTAGTGTGGTTTCCCTAATGGGGGGTGGGGCTGGGATGTGGATGTCTAGGGTGATTTCAGGTCATAGGCCCTCTGTAGACATTTTTAAGACCATGCTTACATGTAAGTGTCATTTGATTCAACTTCCTGATTGTATTAAGTTATATTCCTTGTATAATACAGTGCCATTTTCTTACAGCGTGTTTTAAAATTGCACTTTTGAACATTTTTCCAGTAAGCAATAAAACAAAACATATAAACCAATAATGACAAAACTGCCCAATTCAGAACATTTCAACCATAAAAGGCAACACAATCTTCTGTCATTACATTCCACCAATATTAGTCAATATGCACAATCTCCGCAGAAGTAAAAGTCATACATTAAAGAGACCTGTAACTAATGAAGAGGTTGCTGCTAGCAAACAACTTTATATTTTACTGTTTCATCTGCAAATTCAGGCCTGCTGTCATTGAAGAATAAATTGCCTATGTTACATTAAAAAATGGTAAGCTGGTACTATTGCAATAGTGAAAGGATGGCAAACCAACAACAAGTTCATAGCTACTAGGCATCTCATTCAAAGGAGGACATACTCAGGACTGTAACATTCCACCCCCCTTAAAGTACAACAGTATCAGCAATGAATCTATATGCTGTGGGAGTATTGTTATCTTGCATTCAGTCTAAATCTAGCTTCTTCTTCTTCCATAGCATCCTTTCTATTTCCATCTAAGCATCCAGTGATTTAATCAGTACTGCACCATACTGCATTTAAACCAGATCTAGGGAAAGACTGTGGAATGGACTTCAGCCATGCCAGCATGAAGCATGCCATATAAACATTCTCTACACCTGGGTTTCCTCCAATGATTTGTACCACACAGCTGTGGCTGATATAGTTTTTGGTGTATTCAGTCTCACACACACACACACACACACACACACACACACACACACACACACACACACACACACACACACACACACACACACACACACACACACACACACCAAAATATCAAAGCAACTAGACATCCACTAAGTATCTCCTTAACCCTTTTTTTCCACTAAGAAAGCATATCATGCAAAGTCAACCTATCACTTTACATTAACTGCAGGATTAACTATGGCACGACTTATATAGCAGTCAAAACCAACTAAATAGATCACAACACCCCCCCACCACACACACACACAGTTAGGGTGGTTAGTAAGTTGCACAGGTTAAAACACTCTATCTTAGTTACGAGAAACAAGAGCCTGATTCCTCTATCCCAATGACTAAGCTGCTGTCATTTGCTGTTAATTGCATTTTTCAAGGAATTGAGTTTCAGGTATATTTTCAAGGAATTGTGAGCTTCAAAGGAAGAGACGTTTATTGCTGCTCATGCTGTCTGTTTACAACGTGCAACTGTTTTTCTTTAGCAAATGGTATCATATTGTGCTTTAGAACTGAAAAGTATTGTTAGTGGCACAATAGGTAGCTCACATGCTTTTGATGCAGAAGGCTGTTGGTTCTACTCCCACAGCATAGAGATTCATTGCTGATACTGTTGTACTTTAAGGGGGGTGGAATGTTACAGTCCTGAGTATGTCCTCCTTTGAATGAGATGCCTAGTAGCTATGAACTTGTTGTTGGTTTGCCATCCTTTCACTATTGCAATAGTACCAGCTTACTATTTTTTAATGTAACATAGGCAATTTATTCTTCAATGACAGCAGGCCTGAATTTCTAGATGAAACAGTAAAATATAAAGTTGTTTGCTAGCAACAACCTCTTCATTAGTTACAGGTCTCTTTAATGTGTGACTTTTACTTCTGCGGAGATTGTGCATATTGACTAATATTGGTGGAATGTAATGACAGAAGTTTGTGTTGCCTTTTATGATTGAAATGTTCTGAATTGGGCAGTTTTGCCATTATTGGTTTATATGTTTTGTTTTATTGCTTACTGGAAAAATGTTCAAAAGTGCAATTTTAAAACACGCTGTAAGAAAATACTTATAATAATACAAGGAATATAACTTAATATAATCAGGACGTTGAATAAAATGACACTTACATGTATGCATGGTCTTAAAAATGTCTACAAGGGGCCTATGACTTGAAATCACCCTAGACATCCACATCCCAGCCCCACCCCCCATTAGGGAAACCACCGTAAAAAATTTCTCCAAAGCCAACTTCATGCTTCTTAAGACAGAAGTGGCAAACTTCACAACACCCATGCTGACAGACAATAGAGATACGACTGCTGAATCCTATACAATTTCACTTTATAAGCACTTACATGAGTGCATGGATCGTGCAATCCCTAACGGAACCAAGATGCTATCCTCTAAAAAAAGGAAGCCAATCTGGTGGTCCCATGCTATAAACAAACTCTACAACAGAAGAAAGAAACTGTTGCAAAAAAGAGTAAAATCCCATGATTGGAGGAACTCCGTGGTCAGCCTCAGTAAGAAGCTGAGATCCCTCATAAAATCCTCCAAAGCTAGTTATAAAAACAAAATCGCCACTGATTCTAAAGACAACCACAAAGTATTCTATAACTATGTCAAGAATCTCAATGGCAACACTCAGATCTGCTCTGAGTTACAGCATAATGGCACTAAATATACAGAACCAACTGATATTGCCAACATCCTGGCAGATAGGTTCAGTGCTAACTTTACCCCTCTCTCATCCCCTAAAGGGCCCATCTCTATACCGGAAGAATGCAAAGTACCTGTAATGACAGCTGCACAGGTAAAAAACACACTCTCCAAAGCCAAGAACACAGCATCCATGGGACCTCACAACATCCCAGGCTGCGTTCTACATGAACTACAGAACAAACTGGCACCCCACCTAAGTACCATGTTCAATCATAGCCTCATCTCAGGCTTTGTGCCCACTGAATCTCGCACAGCAACGGTTATCCCACTCCACAAAGGGGGAGCCACCACGGACCCCAGGAACTAGCACCCCATTAGCCTGATGAGCCTGGTCTGCAAGGCTATAGAGCGTATCATCATGGAACTTATAAACAATGACATTGGTAATCTCCAAACTCTGGACCCTACCCAGTTCGGGTTTGTAAAAGGCAGATCATGTCTCCTAAACCTGATAGACTTCTTTGAAGCAGTCATTAAAGCTGTAGATGAGGGTAAGGTGGTACACACAGCCTATCTAGATCTCGCCAAGGCTTTCAACACCATCCTCCACTCTGGAATTATAGACAAACTCACTAACCTAGATGGGTTGCCAACTGGCTCACAGACTGAACCCACACTGTGAAAGTAACAGACTCTAAATCCAACTTCAGACCAGTGACAAGTGAAGTACCACAGGGTTCAGTCCCAGGTCCTCTCCTGTTTGGTATCTACTTCTCTGAAGTACAGGCTAACACAGAAGGTCTTTGGCTAACAAAGTTCACAGATGACTGCAAACTAGGAGCCATAATCAAATCTCCTAACAATGTGGACATGCTACAAAAGGGCCTCACTGAGACAGATGCCTGGTGTCAAAGCCATGGCCTCATGCTCAATGCCAAAAAGTGCATTGTCATCCCTTTTGATAAAAACTCTGTACCCATGAACTACCACATAGGCGGTAGTCTACTTAACACCGAAAGTGTGATAAGAGACCTTGGGACACAGGTGGACAGTAGTCTCTCCTTTGATAATCAAATCACCACAGTAGTCAGGAAATCCTTCTACATGGCACACCTCATCACAAAAGATTTCTCATCCAGGAAAAAAGAGGTAATTGTTCCCCTCTACTCATCAGTCATTAGACCCATTATAGGGTACAATGATCCTTTTGGTATGTACCTCACAAGACATCTACAACAACTGGAAAGGCCACAGAAATACCTCACAAAGAGGATTACCGGCCTCAAACAGATGCCCTATGCAGACCGTCTCAAAAAACTGCAGCTTTACTCCGTCGCATATCGCCTACTCAGAGGCGATCTCTGCCTAACATACAAAGCTATGTCAAACCCAGAGCTGTTGGACATGCTCCACATAAAGAAATCCCAATCCCTCTGAGCTACATGCTCTAGGGACCTAAACATGTCACCACAATAAATAGAACATGCTGGAGGGATAGATTCCTGTCTCAGAGACTTCCCATACTCTGGAACAAACTACCTATCTATATCAAACAAAGCTTCTCATTATTAGCACTCTTCAAGAAAAATCTTGATGATTGGATGGGAGATAGGAAATTCACCCCAGGGATCACTTCTGTGGCTCTGCTTGACAGGGGCACAGGAAAATATCTTTTTTGGGTGGCAAAAGCCAGGGTACCATTTGGCTAGGCTTATATAGGCCCTAGGGCCAATAGCCTAGTACCTACCTATGAACTTATGAACCTATGAAAACAGTCCAAAGGTAAAATTTATCTGCCACTTGCCAGATACATTTTGTTTGAATTTGGGGTTCAATGCCTTTTCAATGAATGTGAATTTCAAGGGCAGAGAAGTTTTAATGCTAACTCTGTTTTCACTGAGACTGTATTGTTTTGTTTAGCAAAGGTCTATCAGTGTTTGGGCTATAAAATTTGAAATAAGGGCTTTAAATTAAATCCAAATATATGTAATTGTTGTAGAAGTGAAGCAGAAAACAGTAGGCACACTGAGAGGTTTACGGCAACTGGGGAGAAATAGCCAAGTAATGGGACACTGGAATGGCTGCGGGGGGGGGGGGGTCCATTACCCTGCCTAGGCCCCATTTGACCATGAGCCGTCTCTGCTCTGGTGGCACTATGTTGAGTAACATTAAGTGTGAAGGACTTACTCAGGTGGCACTATGCGAAGTAGCATTAGCTGTGATGGTCATACTCTGGTGGCATTATATGGAGTAGCATTGACTGCAAAGACTTGCTCTGGTGGCACTATATGGAGTAGCCTGATATGCTACTAGAGTTTTTTCGGATCAATTTATTCCAGTATCTTATTAGCTATTTGCCCAGTTCTATTAACTTCACCATTTGATTGCAGATAGTAAGTATTTGATGTAGCATGAGTGAAACAATGATCAGCCACAAACTGTTGGAATTCACTGGATATAAATGCCGCACCATTATCTATGTCTAGATCTATGGACAGTGGAAACATAGTCTTGAATCTGGCTATTTATTGGATGCTTGTTGTAGTGTACACATGAATTATTTCTGTCACCTGCACAGTAGCCACTAACAACAAGGTACTCCTTTTCTTCAAACTCATATAGGGCTGCAGTTATCTTTTACAAAGGACCCTGAGGCAATGGCGTTGACATTAGTGACTGAGATCTATGTGATGGTTTATGCATGACACAGGACTGACATTCTGACTCTAAGCTAACAATGTCTTTTTATTTGGCTATCGCACTAATATTTTGCCTCTTTCTTTGCATTTAGTTCGACCTTGATAACCTTGATGTATTTGATGCAGCACTTTTGCTGATTGCTTTAGGGCTACTGTGATTTTTGCCTTGATATAATAATTAGCCACCATGCTCTGATAACTGCATTTGGACTGTAAAATGCTTGTGCATAAGCTGTCAAATTTGTGTCCAGTGATTTCAGCCTCTCTTTCTACAATGATAGGTAGCAGCTTGCAATTCTGGATCATAGGTTCATAGGTTCATAGGTTCATAGGTTGGTACTAGGCTATCAGCCCTAGGGTCTATACAAGCCTAGCCATAACAATTCCCTGGCTATTTCTTCCCACATTATTTACTTTCCTGGACCCCTGTCTAGCAGGGCGACTGACGTGATCCCTGGGGTGAATTTCCTTTCTCCCATCCAATTGTCAAGGTTCCTCTTGAAGAGGTCCAAAGAGGCACTCTGCTTGACATGTATGGGCAATCTATTCCAGAGTCTGGGGAGTCTCTGGGTCAGGAACCTATCCCTCCAGCATGTTTTGTTTATTGTGATGACAAGGTTTAGATCCCTGGAGCGTGTAGCTCTGAGGGATTGGGATTTCTTTAAGTGTAGCATGTCCAACAGCTCTGGGTTTGACATGGCCTTGTATGTTAAGCAGAGATTGCCTCTGAGTAGACGATATGCGACAGAGTATAGCTGGAGTTTTTTAAGGCAGTCAGCGTAGGGCATCTGCTTTAGGCCTGTGATCATTTTGTAGTCACTTGTTTTAGCTTTTCTAGTTTTTTGTTGGTTATACATTTATACGTCTTGTTATTGTTATTAATATGCTTTGCACATAGACTATAACATCACTGTCAGTTTCTCAAATTGCTTGGTCACATAGGGAATTTTCTGGATGAATGCTGGGAACAACAAGTTATTTTCCAAGCACATGGATTAGTTTGCTTTGATGCTTCTCAGTTTCATTAACAGCCTCTGGCACCTTGGTGGGACTGTCTAAATCACATGACTCGAGTAATGGAGCTAGTGATTTATGGTTAGTCTAGAGCTGGAAACTCTTGAGTCCTAATAGGTATCTGGAGAACTTTACACATGCCAAAATATTTGCAAGGTATTTTTGATATGCAGATATCCCTGTTTTACATCTATTTACATTCTGGAGCAATATGTAATAGGATGTAGCATTTATTTATTTATTTTCTTGTAGTAACACTGAACCTAGGCTATAGCTGCTAGCATGTAGACTCACTGTTGGCAGTTTAATCACATCATAGTATGCTAGCACTGGTGCTGTTCGTAGCACTGAATGCATGGCCTTGAGCAAGTCCCCAAGACTGTGTACATTTTTGTTTAAGTAATCTGATACAAGACAAAGGATGGAAATGTCAGGTATAAACTTGCCTAAATAGTTAATTATGCTTCGGACTTGTCTCGTTGCAGTTACACGAGATGGATTTTGCAGCCCAGCTGTTGCTTGTAATTTGTTTGTTTCTGGTTTGATACCACAGTGCAACAATGATCAGCATGTCGTGATAAATGTCATTCAGAGACATGCAAATTAGCTGATAGTGAAGTCTTACCTCATTGTGATATAAATGCCACACCATTATCTATGTCTAGATCTATGGACATCTGAATCGCAAACGGGCACATTGTGGCAGAAGGGCCATTTTAGCATGAATCAACTTTAATGAATTCCTGGGTGAGGGTTTTGATGAAGACTCATGCTTTATAAAAATGAAACCATTAAGCTAAATGTTTATATATATATATATATATATATATATATGTGTGTGTGTGTGTGTGTGTGTGTGTGTGTGTGTGTGTGTGTGTATATATATATATATATATATATATATATATATATATATATATATATATATATATATATACATGATATATGTATATACATATACAAAATGTTTTATATAGGTATAATGAAAAAGTATCACCTGAAAAGATTGCAGAACTGATATGTTATAGTTAGATCTTGATGAACCACAACCAAAAACTGGAAAACTGAAACGATACCACCAACTGAAGGCCAATACCAAAGTAGTAAAAAAATAATTTAATAAAAATAGGGTCAAATACACATGAATCTTCTCTAGCGCCTCGGCCACACTTGCCTTTAACAGAGATGTTATAGTTAGATGTTTACGGAAAATATGGATAGAGAAATGTGGCAAGGATTATATAACAGGGAAATGAATGCTAAAGAGGTTTTGAAATATATTTATGCTATAGAAAATGGATGGCAAATTACTTTATCGTGCAGTTTTCGTTTGTATTTAGTTTATATTAATTTGTAATTTTTGCTATCAAAGTCAACAGTATTTATGGCTGTATCGTCACAAATGTATGCATTTTTTTAATTGTATTATTGGTATATTTTGTTAAAATACCCAATGTTTTCCGTTTTTTCAGTTTCATTTTTGTAGAGAACAGCACAAATCCAAATATTTATTTAGTTATTGGTACTGCTGATGTCTGAAGGACAGGTATGTAAAATATATTAGTTATTTCTTGGCACTATAAAAACTCCTTGGCATTTCATAAAATCTTGATATATTCATAGGATCATAGGAGGTTACTAGGCTACTGGCACTAAGGCCTCTACAAGCCTAGCTATGTTATATCCTTGTTCCCTTATGGATCAAGATATACTGTCTATGTTTGCATGTGAATTTAGGATCATTGAGGAGCTGTTTCACATGAATTGGGAGTTTGCTCCAGAGGAGTGGCAACCTCTGGGAGGCATATCTGCCTCTCCAGCATGTCCTGTTAATATCGTAGGCTAGGTTAAGATCCCTAGAGTGAGTGAATTGTGTCCCATTGGATTTGTGGATGTGCAGCAGCTTCATCAAGGCATGGTCTGATACTGCTCTGTAGGCCAGGAACAAGTTGCCTCTAAGCAGTCGATATGATACTAAGTAAATTGATAGGGTCTTCAGTCTGTCCTTGTAAGTCATGTGATGTAGGCCCTGAATTTTCTTGGTGAGAAACCTCTGAGGTCTCTCCAGTTGCTGCAGATGTCTGGTGAGGTACATACAGAAGGGAGCATTGTACTCTATTATTGGTCTGATGAGAGCTGAGTATAGGGGAGTTATAACTTCCTTAGCTTTAGATACTATACCCTTACTTATGAGGTGTGCAATGTAGAAGGCCTTCCTTACTACTGTGGACACTTGATGATCAGAATTAAGGCTGCTATCAACTTACGTTCCTAAATTTCTCACCACTGGGTTTGAACTCAGGGGATATTATTAATATTGTAATTAGCAGGGGCTCCTTCTTTGCTGAAGTGGATGATAATGCATTTGTCTCTGTAAGCCCATTTTGTAGTATGTTGACATCTTTGGGGGATTTGATGATTGCACCCAGTTAGCAGTCATCAGCAAATTTGGTAAGCCATAGGCCATTTATTTTCACTTGGACTTCTGAAAAATAAATACCAAACAGTGGGGGGCCTAGCATAAATCCCTGTGGAACACCACTGGTAAGTGGTCTGCTAGTAGAGTTGGCATCCACAATTTTGACTGTATGTGTTTTTTTTTTGTGAGCCAGTTGGCAACCCATCTAGAGACGTAAGGGTTAATCCCCAGCTGGGTGAGTTTATCAAACATGTCTGAGTGAGGGATTATGTCAAAGGTATGGCTAGGTTGAGATAGGCAGTGTGAACTGCTTTGCCTTCATCCAGGGCCTTGATGACATTCTTCAAGAAGTCCATCAGGTTTAGCAGGCAAGATCTGCCCTTAATGAAGCCAAACTGGGACAAGTCAAGAGTTTGAAGGTCACCTATATCCTTGTTGATAAGATCCAGATGATTTTCTCCATGGCCTTGTAGATAAGGCTGGTTAGACTTATGGCTCTATAGTTCCCAGGGTTGATTGAGAGACCCCATTTATGCAATGGGATTACAGTTACTGTTTTCCACTCAAGTGGGACAAAGTCAGTGATGGGGTGGGGGGTGAATTTTTCACCAAACATGTCCGGTAGCAGATTGGTGATGTCCTCAGGTTCAGTATGAATGGTAATATCCACAGCTAGTTTGGCACAAAGCTGGGCCTTCCCTTTTAGCTTTTGTATGTAGCAAAATAATGCTTTGTGATTTGCCTTAGCTAGGGATGCTAACTTAGTTTCATAATTAGCTTTAGAGGACTTTGCAAGATGTCTGCTCTACTTGTTTATACTTTGGAGGGAGTTCTTCCTTTGCTGGGACCGTTCCCTCTTGTTTTTTTACAGCAGTTTCTTTCTCTTATTGAATAACCTGTTTATGTTGGATGTCCACCAGGGTGGCTTATTTTTTTGTGAGGATCTTGATTTGATTTGTTCCAGTACGGCTGATTCTATACATTTGTATAGGTGTTTATACAGGACATCTGTGTACCCCTCAGTATATGGGTCATTGCTATCAGAGTTGGCAGGGGGTCTGAAACTATTGATACCTTTTCTCAGTAGGCTATAGTTTTCTTTGAAGAAATTTTTTAACCTTTTTGCTCCTGATGGTAGGTCAGGTACAATTATTACTTTGAACGAGACTGATTTATGATTGGACTTTACCAGGGAGGGCCCCACACATGGGGTGGTGCAGCAATCCCCTATGTTGGTGAGAACTATGTCAAGGGTGTTAGAGCCCCTTGTAGAGGTGCAGACTATCTGCTCCAGAGCATTTGTGTTAACAAAGTCAAGAAACCTTTGGGAAAGTGTGTTTGTGGTCATATATGTTACCCAGTTGATGGAAGGATAGTCAAAGTCACCCATGACCAGGGTGTTTGGCTGTACTGAGAGTGGCTCAAGTAGGTCCAGGTAGGCTGTGTGGTTTTTCTGGTTCATGGTGGGGGACCTATAGCTAACAGTGACATGGAAGGGGGGGGGGTCTTTCCTACAGTTGGGTGGACTTGGAGTAACTCTAGGGAGTCGTACTGTTTGACCAGTCTTGAGGTGTATCTTTAGTGAAGATGGATACTCTTCCTCCCTTGTTTTTTTCACGTTCGTTGTGTGGTCTGAATGTTGTGGAAGGCATTGCAGCCCTGCATGGCCAGGGTACTCTCTGAGGTCTTGAGCCATGTCTCTGTGGCATCAGCATCTTCCAGGGTGAGAAGTGCTTTAAGTGAGTGCAGTCTCTGATTTAGACTCCTAGCATTGAGCAGCACAACACTGAGTTTGTTTCTGGAGGATATTTTTATGTCGGGAATTTTGCTGTTATGCCATTGCCAAAAAAAGGCACTATGGGGGAGGCAAGTACCTTTGCCAGCAACCTAAAGTGCAGAGGTGACAGGTTATGACCATCTCTAGCAAAGCAATGAGGTCTGTCGACTGTATCATCCCAGGCTGTCAGATCCTGGATCCCCCTGGACTGACAGCAGAAGCTTAGCCAATTGTTGAAGTCAGTCATTTTTGTTTGCATTGTGACATCATCGTGAGTGAAGGAAGAATGCTGCTTAGGGCTAGGAACACACCTGTCTGGGATACATAATCTGAAACCTACATCATGTCTCTCTTCATATAGTCCATTGAGGTATGTGTCAAGTCAGTCACTCCAACATGAACTATGACAGAGTTATAACAGTACTTGTTGTTGAGTGACTTGAGTGCGTGCATGATTTAGCGGATCCTAGCACCAGACAAGCAGCTGACCATGACCCTCTCCTTGTCCAGCCTAGTGAGGGGGACATCTTTGTGTCTTATTATGGAGTTAGCTATGACCAATACATTCAGTTTAGATATGTTTTGCCTTGGGGCTTATTGGATGAGACACTGATGCATGTGTTATTATGTGTAGTGGGTGCTGTTGGGACTGTATTGTGTGCAGTAGGTTTTCACTTGGGAGGTCTTTGCTCTTTTGGCATATTTCTAGTGAGCACCTCCATGTATGTGGGTGTCTGTGATATTAAGTGGGACATGGACTGTGGGTGCTGACAACCTGCTTGATATTTGGTTTGTTGTTAAGTGAGAGAGAGAGAGAGAGAGAGAGAGAGAGAGAGAGAGAGCATTGATTCCAGATTCATAGTCTAGATACAGCTCTCACATATTGTCTTTGCATGTTTTAGGAGTCATAGGTTGTCTGTATACATGAGGCAATGAGAAATTGTGGGAAACTGACCTTCCATTACACTAGGTGTATTCTGTAATAAGTGGTGGAGGGTGGGCTATATGGACTAAGTTCTGTTGTAGAACTAGTAAAATCAGCTAATCCGTGGGAGGTTTAAGGGTAGACACATGTACTGTTGTCTCAAAAAGCACAGCTGGGGTGCTCTCTGGGCAGCAGTGTGCAACTGCATTGCACTCCAAGAAACAGGGAAGCTTAGGAGGGTTCGCTATCTAGGGAAAATGTGAATTTTTAAGCATTTGCGTCTATACATGGCAGTGCTAACCCCCATTTTGTGGTGCACAGCTATGTGCAAACACTGTTTAAATATCAGCTAAATAAAACAGTTTTCAAACAATCCAAGCAATAGGAAAGCCCAAGACTGAGCCTTGTTCCAACAATCCCCACCTCAGATGGGTCCTTGACTAAACTCTTCTGCCACAAGGGTGCATTAGGGCCATCTTAATGTAAGATGACTGGCTTTAGTGCTCAGAAAATGCCAGACAGTCTAGATTCAGCAAGTCTGAATCTAGCCTATGCTATAAATTGTTTGTACTGTAAATAGACAGTGCAGAAAACAGTCACAAACAAAAACAGTAAAAGGCAGATGGCAAAACAGTGGTAAACATTTTAAAAGTGCAAAGAAGGTTATAAAAATACTCATTTTCAGTACAATTCATGGGATGCCTTGGATTTCATTCAGATTGACTTCAGATCTCTGGCTAAGGAGGCCAGATTCTGAGCAGCTCTGATAAACTGAACACAAACCCTAATAAACAATGTGTTTAAATATGGGCTAAGTTAACCAGTTTTCAAACAATCCAGCCAATAGGAAAACCCAAGACTGAGCCTTGTTCCAGCAATCCCCAACTCAGATGGGTCCTTGACTACACTCTTCTGCCACAAAGGTGTGCAATATATTATATACTGCAGAATCTTGATCTAAAATAATTTGAGATATTTAATTCATAAATGACTTCCAGTACAGTGAAGTCTGAGGCTGAAGGAGTGAATGCAGGAGATGAGACAATGGATTTAGAAAAAGTCTTATAAATTTACGGGGTGTTTCAATAAACCCTACACTGTAATTTTCCACCATTTGCACATTGCAGTGTAACAGCAAGTTTTCGATTCAGTAAGTGCAGTGTAGAGGTGCACACCCAGCGCAATCAAGGTAAATGCAGTGGCATGCTATTTACAACATAAGCAGCTGAATTGCATGCTAATCAACCAATCCAACATGGTGGAGGTATTCTGTGCTGTTTTTTCCTGTGAATTCCAACACTTTTGGAATACAGCCATAGAAAGGAATCTACATGAACAGAATTTTAGGGACTGCTGCTGCCGCCAATAGACCTAGGCCGAGAAGGAGAAGAGATTTCAGGCCCATTTAACTTTTCAAAACCTACATGACATGAAAATTATACATCACTATAGGATGGATAGGGACACACTACAGGAATTCTGTGAACTCTGCCGTCCTCAACTCAGAACCAGAGCCATCCAAGAGGAACCCATCCCAGTGGAGACAAAGGTATGTGCAGCACTTAGAATTTTAGCTACAGGTACCTTTCAGAGACCAACAGGGAACATGCTATGGATGTCACAGGCATCAACATCCAGGATCCTCCACCAATTCCTGAATGCTATGCTCCAACATGCCAGTGACCACATATATTTTCCCCATAGTTCTGAGGAGAGGTCCAAAAATATGCAGGAGTTCTGCCGGGTAGCACACTACCCTGAAGTACTGGGTGCCATAGATTGCACACATATAGAACTTAAGGCACCACTTGGGGAACAAGGTAGGCTCTACATAAACAGAAAGGGCTACTGCTCTATCCACTGCCAAGTCATGTGTAATACCAAAGGAATGCTCTTGAATGTGTGTGCTGGCAACCCTGGCAGCTACCATGACTCATATATCTGACACACCTCTCAGCTGTACCAGATGTTTGCTAGGGAGGTTATCCCACTGGGTCATTTACTGGGGGATGCAGACTATACACTGGTACCATGGCTGATGACATCCATTAGAAATGTACATGCACCCATGGAAGAATTCCATAATGAGGCACATGGTCAAACAAGTAATATCACAGATCGTGTGTTTGGACTGCTGAAGTCAGAGTTCTGGTGCCAAGATACATCTGGTGGAGTCCTGCAGCACAATCCACAAACATGTACAGAAATAATCACAGTATGTGCCATGCTACACAACATCATTCTGAGGAAACGGCTTCAGCAGGATCAGCAAGGGGAAGGGGCACACATCACACCACCAATGCCAAGGTCACCACAGCCACAGACAGATGAGGAGTCAGAGGGGGGACCACCAGCTGCTGTGGGTGTAGGCAGACATAGGCATGCTCAATATTCCCTTACATTGGCTAAGAGACAACACATAGTACACTCCCTCACCACCTAGGGGCCTAAATCCTTCCTCTACACACATACATACATATAATAAAATTGATGCCAGGCAACTCACGCAACCTTTACCTCCCCATGTATTGGTCGTGTACTGCTTGCATCAGACAGAGTCAGCACTGAACTACAACTGTGTCAACTGCTGCATTTACAAGCTAAGTCTCGAACCTGGAGTGTATTGTGTGATAATATGAATGAGTGGCATATCCTTGTATTTCATTAATTGGTGCAGTAAGCAAGTAAAAGATGGGAAATGGACACAGACATGATCTTATATATGTCTCCATTAGTAAGTAGTTGGCCTCAGGCATCAAAGACTCACACAGTCATACCCCTCAAAAGTAGTGATGGCCACTTCATGGCTTCAGTTTAGCACCAGACATTTGTACTGGAAATCATTAAAGAGAGAAGTTAGAAAGTAATGATTTCTGACTTCGCAACCCTCACAAGATCATTCACAATAAAGTTGGCAAATTTTGATGCTATCAGTTGTGTAACTTTCCAAAGCCAATATAAGTCAAAGATAAAACTGCCAGTTCAACACCACAAATGCAGAATATACTAAGAAATTTAAGTCAGCTATGCACCCTGAGCATCAGACACAAAGCTTATGTATCCCTGAATCCAAAAGATAGAAAACAGGAATATGGCACAATTTTCATCACTTGCACAGGGTGTTGTGTGTGGGGGGCAGGTGGCCTAGGCTGATGCAAAAGGTCATTGAGTGTGTGTGAGTAAGAAAAAAAAGGCAGACATTTGAATAAACTAACAAATGGCCAGTGAGACAAAATGAGTCTTAAGTTGCAGGGCTGAACCATGTAACTATTGTGTGTCCATTTAGGGGTCCTCCAGGTGAAATTGGTGTGTGACTGCATGAACACAGTCAATCTCTATGCTGGCTCTACATCTTTGTATGTCAGACAGGTGTGAGCCATGCATGGTAGAGATGGCAGTTCATTGTTGTTATCCCCGACCATGAGATCTGGCTCTACCAGGAGTTGCACTGGCATATGCATTCCCATGGTCAGATGCACTACTGGTACCTGAATGTGACTCATGTCTGATGGACAAGCTTCCTTCACTGGGATGCCCAGGACCATGACTTCATGGCTGCCATGTCTGGGTGTGGACAGCACACTCACTGATGGAGCAGTGGAAGTACTGCCACTATGGGATCAGGCATGGCCATGTTGACTTCCTGTCCAAGCAGATGTTCCATCACAGATAACACTAGTTCCATGACAGACACCCCTTGGTCCATCACAGACACCCTTTGGTCCAATGTGTCATTCATTCAATCCATTGAATCAGAAGCAGTAATGCATGTCAGCCTGTGCCACATTTACAACCCTGAGCAGTTGTCTGGGATACCTATGAGAACATGCCTGTGCCTCCATGATGGCCCTTAACACATTCAGTGGCACAGGAAAAGACACCTGTACTAGGTGGATGAAGGACAGTAGGTCCCCTCCAAACACCCCTGGTCAATGGTCTCGCTCTCCACCTGTCCAATATCTGGGTGCTCACTGGAATGAGTAGGCATAGGCCTACTGGTTGTGTCCAGTAGAATTGCAAGGGATGGCTGTATGTCAACCTCAGTGTCAGATTCAACCTCTGCACCTCCTGAATGTACCTCTGTTTGGCCTCCAACATCATCAGAGTCTGCTGATATACTTACATCAGGTGGCAGAGGGCACACACATCCACTGTCATGATCATCTGTGATAAAAAAGCAACAAACACAAGACCTAGTGTCTGTTATTCTTAAAGTGTATTAGTTCTGGTTTAGGCACTTGGGCTTCAGGCCAGTTATTTTACATTAAGAAGGTTTGTGGTCTGCACTCTTGTGGGAGAAGAGGCTGGACTCTGCCCTTCTGAGCTGGGAATTTCTGGTTAAAGGTTTATAGTGCCTGAATATTTGAACTGTATCTTACTGAAATTGGTACACCTTGTTTGCTGTAGCATAGACTAGATCCAGGCCTGCTGAATATAGCTTTGTTTATATGCTTGTTGTTTGTTTGCTTGTTATTTCCCTGGAACGCTAATTCCACCTAATACGCTTCTCAGCTTCTGTGGCTCACTAGTGATATCTGCATTGCTTACTGTACTTATTTCCTTGTTTCACTTGAAAGAAAGTTACTGTTTGTCATTTTGCATTTAAGTTACCTGTAACACATTGCACTTAAGTTATCTGGCACTTGCTCACTAAAGCAATTATATAAGTCAGCACTAAAAATTAAAAGCACTACACCCTCACTCCCCACTGGCCCTGGTTTTCAATTATTAAGGAATTCCCAATATTATTCTAGCATGTCCAAAGGTCAGTTGTCAATCTCCTCTGGTCCAGCTGGTGAATCTGGGAATCTTGAGGCAATGTTACAACTGCCTCATGTACACAGACAACCCTCTCCTCCTCCCAACAAATTCCAACACATGTGAGAGATGCAACCATATAGCCAAACTGGAGGCTAAGCTCTCTGAACTCAGTACTGGCATAACCAGTCAGGAGGAGAAGGAAACCATACTCACTACAATTCCAGTCTCACATAGACCTACCACGACAGCAAACCAAACACATAATCACACAAAACATACTCGAGGCTCTAAATAAAGATCTGTCAAGCAGCAGAGACCTCCAAAGCAGAAACCCAAGCAGCCGCTACCCCAAAACAAAACACGTGCAACACATATCTCACAAAGCCAGTGTGCCAAACAGTCACAGCCCTTAAGACTAAACAACACACCTGATACACTTGTAATAGGTGACTCTATCGTCAGGCACACTGACGTCCTGCTCACCAGGCTGAACAAGGAGAGGGTCACGGTGAGCAGCCTGTCGGGTGCTAGGATCTGCCACATAACACAAGCACTCAGGTCACTCCAAGGCAAGTACAAATATGACTCAGTCATTGTCCATGCTGGTGTGAATGACCTGAGACGTACCTCCCTGGACTACATGAAAAGAGACATAAAGGAGCTCTCTGAGCATGTAGCCCAGGCCAGTATGACCCTGACCTTGAGTAGCATCTTACCCTCACCAAGAATGATGCCACAATATGAAGACAAGATGATCAATTTCAACAATTGGCTTAAGTATTGGTGTCATTCAAAGGGCATACAATGCCTGTCAGCCTGGGATGATATGCTCGACAAGCCACGATGCTTCGCTAGGGACGGCTTGCACCTGTCACCCCTGGGCTTTCGGATATTGGCAAAGGCTCTTGCTACCCCCATAGTGCCTTTTTAGGCAAGGCTCAAAAGACAAACCCACCTCCATAGGTATCACAAGGGATAAGAAACTAAGAGTAATGCTACTCAATGCTAGAAGTCTAAACCTCAAGATGAACACACTCGAAACTCTCCTTAGCATGGAGAACATCGATATCTGTGCAGTAACAGAAACCTGGTTCAGGGCTCCCGAGAGCACCCCAGCACTACCAGGTTATACCTCATACCATGCTTTTCGGCCCCAAAACTTGGACCGAACCACAAAAGGAGGGGAGTATCGATATTCATCAAAGATACCCACACCTCCAGGTTGGTGGCAAAGCACGAAGCATCAGAGACTATCCATGTGCAACTAACAGTGGGTAAAACTGCCTTCCAGTTTATAGCCTGCTACAGACCACCCTCCCAAAACCAGGAACCCCACTCGGCCTTCCTGAGAACACTGGAAAATATGAAGGTCTCTCTAAACACCATTATATTGGGCGACTTCAACTACCCAAACATAGACTGGGAGCATTACTCTAGCTCCAACACCCTAGCCCAAAGGTTCCTAGAATTTATAAACTCAAATGCTATGGAACAACTTGTTACCACTCCCACAAGAGGGGAAAACATACTGGACCTGATCATCACCAACATGGGGACTCTATGCTCCAGACCAGAAGTGTATCCAGACTGGTAAGATCAGACCATAAACTAATCTCACTGGATATTCACATCCCGACCCCACCCCCTGCCCAGAAAACCACAGTGAAAAACTTCTCTAAAGCAAATTTTACACTCCTCAAAACTGAGGTGGAATCCTTCAAAGCCCCCAGGCCTGTGGAAAATACAGCCCAGACCGCAGAATCCTTTATAAACGCATTCTATGAACACCTTCAGGAATGCATGGATCATGCGATCCCAAATAAAACCAAGACCCAATCCTCCAAAGGCAGACGTCCTGTCTGGTGGACCCCAGCCATAAACAAACTATACAATAGAAGGAGGAAGCTACTAAATGATAAAGCAAAATCCCAAAAGGGAAGGCATCACTGATCAGTATTAGCAAAAACTACGGGCACACATAAAATTGTCTAAGGCCAGCTTGAGAGAAAAATTGCACAGGACACTAAGGATAATCACAAGGCTTTCTTTAGTTATGTTAGGAACCTGGGTGGTAATTCCCAGATATGCTCAAAATTAGTCCAAAATGACAAAAATACACGAACCCACAGACATTGCCAACATCCTAGCTGACAGGTTCAGCGCAAACTTCTCCCCTCCCCACCAAAAGGGCAAATATCTATCCCAGCAGAGTGCTGCCCCCTGACATCTCAGATGCTCAGGTAAGAGCCCTCTCCAAAGCAAAAACACAGCATCAATGGGACCAGATGGTGTCCCGGCTGCATCCTACATGAACTCAAAGAAGAGCTAAACCCAAACATAAAACTACTGTTCAATCTCAGCCTTACTACAGGATATGTGCCCAAAGAGTGGCGACAGCAACAGTGGTCCCTCTCCATAAAGGTGGTGCCTCAACGGATCCTGGAAACTATCGCCCCATAAGCCTGACTAGCTTGGTCTGCAAAGCTATGGAAAGGATCATCATGGACCTCATAAATAAAGATATTGGGGACCTACAAACACTGGATCCTACCCAGTTCGGCTTTGTTAAGGGCAGATCCTGCCTCTTAAACCTGGTTGATTTCTTTGAAACAGTCACCAAGGCCATTGACGAGGGAAGGTGGTCCACACAGCCTACCTGGACCTCGCAAAAGCCTTCGATACAATACCCCACTCGGGCATTATAGATAAGCTCACCAGCTTAAATATAAACCCCTATGTCACTAGATGGATTGCAAACTGGCTCAAGGACAGAACTCACATGGTTAGAATTGCTGGAGCCATGTCAGACTCCAAACCAGTTACAAGTGGTGTCCCACAAGGCTCAGTCCTGGGACCTCTCTTGTTCGGTATATATTTCTCGGAGGTACAGGCCAACACGGAAGGACTGTGGCTGACCAAGTTCGCAGATGACTGCAAACTGGGTGCCATAATCGACTCTCCAGCCGACACAAGCATCCTCCAAAAGGGCCTCATAGAAACAGACAACTGGTGCCAGAGCCATGGCCTCAAGCTAAATGCCAAAAGTGTATAGTCATCCCTTTGGCAAAAACAAAGTGCCCACAAATTACCACATAGGTGGAAATCCATTAAGTACAGAAGAAGTAATTAGGGACCTGGGGACCCAAGTTGATAGCAATCTCTCATTTGACAACCACGTGGCCAAAGTGGTTAGAAAAACATTTTATATAGCCCACCTAATCATGAAGGGATTCACATCTAGATCAGGGGAGGTCATCGTGCCTCTTTACTCATCCCTCATCAGGACCATAATTGAGTACAATGCCCCTTTTGGGATGTACCTTACCAGACACCTGCAGCAACTGGAAAGACCCCAAAAGTACCTCACCAAGAGGATCAAAGGGCTCAAACAGATACCATATGCTGCCCGGTTAAAGAAACTCCAGCTCTACTCAGTGGCATACCGCCTGTTCAGAGGAGATCTGTGCCTGACGTATAAAGCCATGTCCAACCCGGAATTAATGGACATGCTGTACCTCAGAAAATCCAAATCCCATCGAGCTATGCGCTCGAGAGACTTGAACCTCAGCACTGAAATAAATAGGACATGCTGGAGGGACAGATTCATAACCCAGAGGCTCCCTTCACTCTGGAATAAAATCCCAGTCCAGGTTAGGCAGAGTCCCTCATTGACTCTCTTCAAGAGGAATCTTGATGAGTGGATGGGAGATCGTAGGTTTACCCCGGGTATCACTTCTGTGTCACTGTTAGATAGAGGCATAGTATACTAACCTCGAAAAAGGGCATAGCAAAATAAATTTAAAATGGGTGGCGAAAGCCAAACACATTCTGGCTAGGCTTATAAATGCCCTAGGGCAGATAGCCTAGTATGAACCTATGAACCTAAGAAAAAAAAAATAACACCTACACTACTATAGTCCAGCATATGCTAACAAACTAATAGTGCTGTCACTATTACAGACAGTAAAGTATTACACACAACAGGCCTGATGTCAACATCACATACTAAATATTACTTTAAATTGCACAGCAGTACTGACATAAAAAATGTTTGGCTTACCATCTGCAAACCAGACGGTCATGGAAGAAGTTAAGCAAAATGTAAGGGCAACATCATCAAATTTAATAGTAACAAAGGGGGTAATGCTTATACTCCTTTATATGTCTATTAACTATACTTTCAATAAGAATGTGGCTGACAACTCTAACCTAAGCTAATAACTGCAGCAATCTTCAACCCACCAAAAAAATTCATGTGACGCAAAAGTAACCTATTGATTTCAATTGTTTTACTATACAATGGTATTGAACTGATGAGATACCAAAGGCTACCTGGAAGCTCCTCCTGGGATGTGCTTGCTGTCTCTGAAACTATTGTTCCAACATCCAGGACATGCACTGCACTCTCCTGTGAACTGTCTGGGCCCCTGGTATTATCCAGGAACTCTTCACTGGGTGTTACTGGTGGTTCCCTAGCAGGCCCTCCTCTGGTATCCATCTGGTCATGGCCCACTGCAGCTGCTCTCCTCTGTGCAGATGTGATTATGTTAGTGGCCCTGTGGTGCACCTGCTCATATGTCCTGCTGTGGCTGCCCACAGCATTCACATCATCAGTCATCTGGGGTCAAATTTGCATCCTGCATGCCATATTTCCCCGTCCCGTTTCCAGCAAAAAAGCACTATGTTGCCTAAAGGCATCCACTATCATTTGGGTTTCAGCATCAGTGAAGGGGGGGGGTCTCTGAGGATTGACATGCCTGGGTGGAATACTCCTAGGTGCCCTAAAAGACAATAGAAGGATCATGCACATAAGTATCACATAACTACAAAATAACTGTTTATAGAACAAACAGAAAAAGGTAGCCACTCAGTATTACCCACTGGAGAAACATACAACAGTCTACTGATGTGAAATACAAACAACAGGCTGGATGCAAAACAAGGAGAGCAAACAGAGCAACATATCCTTGTTTGTGCCATAACAGTAATTCACCTTTGCACCCCTCCAAACAACAGTCTATCCTTGTTTGTGCCATAACAGTAACTCACCTTTGCTGCCCCAAAACAACAGTCTAGCCTTGTTTGTGCTATTAACAGTAACTCAGCTTTGCTCCCCCCATAAAAGAACAGGCAAATGACACATTTTGATAACAAACCATTTTGAAATGCTAAAGGTGCTATCAAAGGAACTGTCCCTGAAACGTTTGTACATATTTATGACAGAGCATTCCATTTTCATGTATTGGCAATCATGTATAACTGTAAAATGGCTTGACAAAATGCCAATGTTATCAGTATACTTGTAACTAATGCATACCGATAAAATATAAAAGCCTTTTCTTCAGGATTTTTCTTAAATACATTCCAGCATATGCAGTATGTAGCTGACAAAATGCAAGCATACCTTCTGAAGTTCAGTAATCCTCTGTACAGATATATCTGAAGAAATAGTTTATGTGCAATCTTCCCAACATAAACAAGTCTCTTCACTATCAGTTTGCCTAGCTACTTGGTCACCTTTTCATATGGTGTAGATTCAAAACTGTTAGCACAGTGAAGATGCAAGTGAAGTGTAAACTCATTAGAATTGCTGAATCCCAAATACTTGGATCCATGTAGTAGATATAAACATAGAGCAGGCACTTCCTCAGTGTTCTTTGTTAATGGATTGCAACTGTGAATCATTACTGCTTGGGAGAAGGAAAACACAACAGCACTACAGGCTGCCTTACTTCCACTGGTTGTGTCAGGGTAGATTTACAAAGCATTAGATGTAAGGTTGGAAATGTACATAAGCAGCACGCATTTCACATGTTGTGTTCCTTAACATCCAACCTGCCTTTCATTTGTTGGCAACTGCATATGGTATTATTTCCAGTTAATATTTTAAGGCCAATGATATAGAGTGGTTTACACACTGCATGTCTCAAAGTACTGGTCAGATAAATAAAGAATGACCAACAAACACAGAAAGGTAAGACAGAGCTGTATATTGGCCTGCAATAATCATAACAGGTTGTGTGATCACTAAGTACACTACATCCAAAAATAATACATGTACAAATAACACTTGTATGGTTTGATATCACTGTAGAAGTTTTTGCAGTTGGTTGTGTGCACAATGAGTTCAGTTCTTTGCTGCAAAGCTGTTTGTGTGGCAAAGAGGGATAAGGCATTTATCATGTGTTCTGAAGGGGCATAGGAGTGAGAGTTCAAATGCAGATGTATGTAAACATATCTCATGTACATCAACATTTTGTTGTGTGTATGTCATACATTGACTTTCCTCATTTCAACTACTTGCCCCTTTTTCATTTTTTCCTTTTCTTTTTTGTGTCATTTTTGTAGGGGGGCAGTATTTGTGCAATGCAGCTAGTAGAGCAATTATGGGACAGAGGAAATGAGTGGTGGGTTTGGCTGCACTTACCTTGTTTTCAAGAAGCATGGCAGTGCATAAACTAGACAAGTGGACCACCCAGGAAGCAGACAGAACCAAGATAGCCAAAAATAGAAACCGGATACATTCAATTAATGCTATTTAGCATCTAGCAAACCTGCTAAATGGCATTATATATTGGTTAACATTGAGACCTTAAGAATGATTAGTAAAATGGGGAATGTCATGTAACTATTCCTGTGGCAGCAGGTGTAAGTGTAGGGCTGGACTACAGATGGTTCTGGGTTCTAGTACAGGTGTGCGATGGTAAGTGGAGTGTAGCAGTGCCAAGCAGTGTGCACACTCCAGTAAATGTGATAACTGGAATAGATGGGAAAGCATCAGTCTCCATTGTTCTAGATCCATGGTAGACATGGCAGACATTTGTGGGGAAGGAGTCAGGTTTAAGGCACAGAGGTGGGGTGTCCAGGATATTCAGTGCACTCCTAGTTAAGAACTGTAGCCAAAGGCTTCTGCAGGGGGACTATTCTGGCTCCAGTAGAAGTCTGAGGCTTGGGATAGTTTATCCCAGGCTGTATCCAGTTCCACAGGTATCCCATGCACTGGAGAGATATAGACATCATTATAATGATCTACAGAGGAGGAAGAGGGATACAGTCAACTGTTGGATTGAGGAATTTAGGACTGAGAACATCCCACACCTGTGTAAGTATCAACTACAGAAAGTACTTGTAAGACTTAGAAAGCTGAATATAAGCAAGACTAGTATTCATAATGGTATTCTGTTCTGTTCTTTTTTTCCACAGCTGCCATGGAAAGGCAGGTGAATGTTAGAACCCATGGGACTAGACTGGCGATGATGAGGGAAGCATGTGGTATGTATGTATGCAGCAGAAGAGTAGTATTATTGTAGCATTAAAAGTTAAAGATAGCTTTTTTTGGTATTTTATAGACTTGTATCAACTTGAGCATGCATATCCCAACTGTAAAAGCAAGTATGCATGCATTGGTGTGTAGCACAAACCAGTTGTAAGAGTCCAATATTAGACTGTATTCAGAGGTTGCGGGTTCAAATACCACACTTCACAACTATGCAATACTGTTATTTTTTTCAGTAATATTTTCATTAAATTGAAACCTCTATACCAATGGTACAAATGGCTTGCTGTAAACTGTAATCTGTATAATTGGAACACGCATGTGTTCAATATATGCACATTTCAAGGATTACTTGCTGCAATCTGAGTATAGTGTACATCTGTTAGGAGGTGCACACTTAAATGTAAAAGTTAAGATAGAGTGACATAATTGTATTAATGCATTGCATGTCACATATGAAGGTAGTAATCTTATCTCTTTTTTTTCTCTTACCCCAACTCTTATCTTACTTTTTTATTTTATTTTATATTATTTATTAAATCATTTTTGCTTATTCTTATTTTATTTTATTTTAAGAACATATATATATATATATATATATATATATATATATATATATATATATATATATATATTTTATTTTATGTTATTATAAAAAATAATTTTACTTTATTTTATTTATTTCACGCTTTTATTTTATTGTTTTATTGTTATTATGCATGATCAAGTTGTGTCCATGTTATCCAGGTGTACCATACCACTAAAAGCTGTACAGCACAGTGAGGTAGGCCAGCCACACTGGATCTACCTGCCCCCCACTGTCTCCAGCACTAATGCCAAGCACGTCTGGGAACCAACCTGGCAGCACTGCCTCTTTTGCCCCTGCACTTCCTGCATCCTCAGGTAGTTCTGCCACAGAGGCTGGTTCAGTGGTACCCATCGCGACCAGTGGTGGAGGTAGAGCATCACCTGCACCGAGTTACCAGGGATGGTGCATAGGGTTGTGTGCAGCACTTTTGGTGCATGACTAAGCTGGCGGAAGAGGCTGCTTTCCCTCATTTTGTGTAGTACTAGGTGGAGAAGAAGGAGATGTCAAGCAACCCAGCCACCATTGGAGTGTGGTGACAGTGATGACAGTCCAGTGGGTGAGGACTTGATTCTCACTGTTTCCTAGCTTGATGTCCCCACCCTCACTCCAATCATGGTGTCCCCCAATCTTTTGTGTCCATCACCATCCCTGTCTCTTGTCTTGTCTATCTGCAATTGCTTCCTCACCTACCCAACTTACCTGACCCAGACATACCTATGACCCTTCCACATTGTTCCTCTCTCTCTCAAATAAAAAATAAACTGGCACCTGTCCCACAAAAAAAAAAAATCATCCCATAGATAGCTTACCATTTCTTACATGTGTCTTCTTGACACACTTGATTCAGTCCAATTGGCTATACAACATAACTGTGTTCTGGCCATCCCTCTCTCTGGATGTGACAGTCCAAATTCAGTTAATATTTTGCACGTGTTCAGTTAACACTGTTAAAGAAATGGATAGATATGATTCTTTCATAACTCCCTACTGCATATTCCTGTCCTGCTTTCCCTTTGTTCTTCCCCTGATGCTTCCTGTTTCACCTCTTTCCTATCCACCCCATTTCACCACTTTAATCTAGTCAAAAAACAGAAAGCTACACAACACACATATGTTGCTGAAAAGGCAATGGATCCCTTCACTTTTTTGGGCTCCATGTTTTCACGTAGGTGCACATTTTCACCAATGCACAACAATGGTGAGCAGTAACAAACAGCTGCATTCACCCCCCACTCAATGCCACTTAACACCTCTGCTCTATGTCAACATACAGCAACACGTACACTATAAACAATTCATGTCATTTCATTATCACTATGTAATGAAAACATATTTAAAAGCATTAGATACACCTGTCTTTGAACCCAGTACCATCTGGCCACAAAAAGGAGTGTATCAATACTTTAACATGTGCTGCTACAGAGTCAGTTAAGCAGCAGGTATATTTCATAGACTCAATATGAACTGTCAGACTTTAGCAATGGGGCTTGCATTTGGTTACTGCCTAGCTACATGCAAACATGTGCATCTTGCATGTGTATGCACTTTGCTAACCATCACACAAACCCTCTGCTCACTGCCCTGTGGAAATGCATATATTATGCTGTATTACTGCTGTTTAGTGTCCGTGTCCTGTGAATTACATGAAATTACATGTGAAAACATTAGAAACTGAGGGCCCTATCTAACAATGTCACATATTTACAATACATCCATGTATTTCCACCCCACCAAGCCCTACAATACTGGTGTCTCACTACTGTTTTAACACACATTTCAAACACACTACAAAATGTAATATCAAATGTTGTGTGCTGCGCAATGCATATCAATCTGGTAACATGCAGAACTGTAACTATTGACCCATATGCCTAAAAAGCCTTATCTGCAAGTCTAGGGAAGGAATCTGCATGGGCCATCTCCACAGGGACATAGGTGACCCTCAACACACTTGATCTGACCCATTTTGTTTTTGTCAAGGGTAGATCTTGCTTATTGAGCCTTGTGAACTTCCTGGATACTGACCTCAAAGACCTGGATGAGGGATAATAGGACGTACCACATATGTTGCGTTACCCAAGGCCTTTGACACTATTCCATTCATGTCTCATAATGAAGATCTCCCATGTGGTAATTAAGCCATGCAGTAGTAGATGGCTAGGCAACTGGCTCACTGACAGAACACACACTGCACCTCCACCACTAGCTACTTAACTATTAGCATACCACAAGGATCTGTACTGGGCCCTCAACTGTTTGCAAACTACTTCCTGAAGCACAGGCAATGGTAGATGGCCTGTGGTTTACCAAGACTGCAGATGACTGGTAACTGGATGCACTAATATAGTCCCCCAGTGATGGAAACATATTACAGATGGGATGCCACACACAAATGATTGGTGCCAAGCTCACAGACTACAGAATGACCCTTAAAGCATACAATTACAGTGCTTCATTATCCCCTTTGGGAATTAAGTACCCTGCTAATTATGATATACATAGTGTTGTGACACTTGGGAACACATGTTGATTCCAATCTACACTTTCATCAGTATGTGTCCATAGTGATGACACACACACATTCTGCATTGCACACATCATACATATGGACATTGCATCCAAGAAAAGGGTGGTCATACCTCTGCTGTACTCTAACCTTATCAGACCACTAATTGAATACAATGCTCCCTTCTGTCTGTACCTCACCAGACACTTGCAGCAATTGGAGAAAACACAGAGTTGTGCCTGGGAGACTTCAGGACCTCCAAACATGACATACATGGAAAGACTGAAAGACCTGTCACTGTACACAATATCATGCAGGCTGCTGAGAGGTGACCTATGCCTGCCCTACAGAGCAGTCTCAGACCCTGCCCTATGGAATTGCTGGACATCTGCAAATCAAATGGGACAAGAATAACTTGCAGCAAGGTTCTCAACCTAGTCTCTGACATAAATAGAACATGCTGGGGAGACAGATATATCCCCAACAATTCACACTCCTCTGAAATAGGTTCCCACTGCATGTGAAGCAGTGGTCCTCAAGGACCCTGTTCAAGCACAAATTTGACTACTGGTTGGGTGATTGCAATGTCACCTGTGGGGTGGCACCTATGTCCCTCATAGACAGGGCCAATTGGTGCTGTTCACAAAATCATTCTGCTAACAGCCATCCAACTATGCTCAATAAGGGTACTTGTGTTTTTACACAGCTAGACATCTAAACACCTTAGGACCATTAAGGTAGTAGCCTCTTATGCACCTATAAAGCTATGAGCCTATGCAGGCCTCCCAACATCTTGTCTCTCACATGGCCTGCTGATATCATCTACTATAAGTTCACCTGCACTCTTGTAAAAGTCAAACTTGTGCTGTGGTGCTTGTATAAAGTACTCTGTTCTTTAGTCTGTGCATTTAGAGAGGTAAGTGTTCTGTTCTCACTGCAGTCAACTGGGTATGTGTGTGTGTGTCTAGACAGAAGGGTAGAATTGTGTATCCCACAGTTACTGCTGCAATACTATGGACTGATAGCATTTTGATTCTTGAAGATTCCTGCATATCCATTTCATGCAGCTTACCCAACATCTTGTCCCCCACATGACCTGCTGATGTTATCTTGTATAAGTTCACCTGTACTCTTATAAAAGTCAGACTTGTGCTGTGGTGCTTGTGTAACATACAGTTTTCTGTAGTCTGTGTACCTTAGACAGGTAGAGGTTCTGTTCTCATTGCAGTCAACTGGGCCTGTATGTGTCTTTGTGTCTAAACACAAGAGCTGAAGTGTGCATCCTACAATTACCACATCAATCCCATGGACTGACAGTATTTTGATACTTGCACATCCCTACACATCCATATCATGCAGGCTTTCCATCATCTTCTCTTTTACATCCAGTGCTGATGTCATACAGTATAAGTTGACCTACAGCCGCCTTGTAAAAGTCAGACTTGTGCCATGATGCTTACTTAATGCGCTGAGTTTTGTAGTCTGTGTACTTAGGCAGGGTTCTATTCTCACTGCAGTCAACTGGGTGGGTGTAGGGGTTCTTTTCTTACTGCAGTCTACTGGGTGTATGTGTTTTTGCTTGACATTACAGAAAACATTTTACATCAGTATGTGGGACACTGCTAAATTATCCTCAACAGACACTGTTGATGTCATCAGGTATAAAGTGTTGTCTGACACACACAAAGTTAGACTTGTGCCATGGAGCTTGCATAAAATACTGAGTTCTATAGTCTATGCACTTGGATAGGTAGGGTTCTATTCTCACTACAGTCAACTGGGTGTTTGTGCTTGCATGTATGTGTGAGCTCTTGCTTGACATTACAGAGAGCATCTTACAGCAGCAGGTGGACAGTGTTATATTCTCCTCAACAGACACTGCTGATGTCATCCACTATAAAGTGTTGTCTGACATAGAATTGTGCCATGGCACTTATGTAAAGTACCAAGTTCTGTAGTATGTATTCTTAGGTAGGGGTTCTATTCTCACTGCAGTCAACTGGGTGTATGAATGTATGAGCTCTTGCTTGACATTACAGAGAGCCTTTTACACCTGCATGTGGGACACTATTATTACTATATTCTCCTCAACAGACACTACTGATGTCATCAGCTATATCAGATTTTTGGATATGTAGTACTTTCACCAGGGCAGGGTCAGACACTGGCTTGAAAGCCAGGCAAACATCACCTCATCCTATGCCAGACAGATTACAGTGAAATGGCTTTAACTCTATTCACTTATGTCATGGCATGGTTTGTAGGCTCTGTGTTATCTTGCTGAGAAAGCCCTGTGGTTTCTCCACCTGCTGCATGTGTCTGGTGAGGTACACACAAAAGAGGGCATTATACTATATTACTGTTCTGATGAGGTTTGACTACATTGCTGTCATACAATCCTAAGAACTGAATATGATGGTGTGACGTATGATGTGCGCAACATAGGCTTTCAATACCAGTGTAGAGACTTGGTGGTCGAAGTTCAGATTGCTATCTACATGTGTTTCCAGTGCTTGCATCACTGGGTTTCAGTATAACAGGACTGTTGTCAATGTTGTAATTAGCATGGAATTCCACTTTTCAGAAGGATAAAATAAATACACATTTCTGCATTTATTTGTAGAACTTGTGGCTTTGTCACCAATCATTTGTCAGTGTTTGCTCCTCCTGTAGTATGTTATCATCATTGCTGGAATTGCACACAGTATGCATGTGTTAGATTGTACCCAGTATGCATGTGTTAGCCGCTCCTGTAGTATATTATCAATCATTGGTGGACTCAGTGATTGCACCCAGTATGCATGTGTTAGCCCCTCCTGTAGTATGTTATCATCACTGGTGGACTCAATGATTGTACCCAGTATGCATGTGTTAGCCGCTCCTGTAGTATGTTATTATCATTGGTGGACTCAATGACTGTACCCAATATGCATGTGTTAGCCCCTCCTGTATTATGTTATCATTATTGGTGGACTCAATGATTGCGCCCAGTATGCAAGAATCAGCAAACTTTGTAAGCCAAAGGCCATATACTTTAGCCTGAACTGTCGTGGAATAGATTCCAAACAGTAAAGGACCAAGCACAGATCACTGGGTACAACAATGGTGACAGCTTTACTAGTACAGGTTGATTCCCTAACCTTCACAGTATGTGTTCTGTCAGTGAACCAACTGGTTGCCCTTCTACTGACAAAAGAACACACCAACCAGTAGAAACGTTCACTTAGATTCCAACAAAGCTTTCAGGAAAAACTCCCTTCATTAGTGTTTGACTAACACTTAAAAATCACATGGTTTTATACTTCATGAAAATAATTAATTATGCAAACAAGATATACAAATAGAATATTAAAAAGCTTTTATACTAAAAGGACATCTTATTTATAAAACAACTTCCATAAAAAACATATATACATATATATGGAAGTTGTTTTATAACTAAGATGTCCTTTTAGTATGAAAGCTTTTTAATATTCTATTTGCATATCTTGTTTGCATAATTAATTATTCTTATGAATGTATTCGTTGGCTGTGTCATGTGTTGTTTGAACTGAAGTATAAAATCATGTGATTTTAAATGTTAGTCAAACTCTGATGAAGGGAGTTTTTCCTGAATGCTTTGTTGGAATAAAAGTGAACGTTTCTACTGGTTGGTGTGTTCTTTTGGAGTATCTGTTTACCAGACGTAGTTTACTGCAGTTCAGTTTGTATTCTGGGTACCCTTCTACTGACATCAGGGTTAATCACGAGCTGGGAGGGTTTCTCAATGATACCTGTGTGGGGGATTGTGTCTAAACCCTAGGCCAGATCATGATAGGCAGTATGCTCTGTCTTACGTTCATCCAGGTCTATCACACAAAAGCAATGGCCTGTGTCATCACAGATTGCCTATGGTGTGACTCAGCACACACACACACACACACACACACACACACACACACACACACACACACACACACACACACACACACACACACACACACACACACACACACACCTTCATGCTACAGTTGAATACACATTTCAACATACCCTCCATATGGGCTATATTCCCATACAAGGGTTAAAATCAACATTCATCCATCTGAGTAGAGGGACAATGCCTGATGTATGCATGTATAGAGACATCCTGACTCTCCTCTACTGTGAGGTAGACCAAAATGTGATCATGGACCTCTTTTACATGTACACTAGTCACATTCCGGCTGTGTGCAACAGACCCATGTGAGTTGTTAATGCTACATCATGCTAGTTTCATCTGATAGATGTCCTCAAAGAGGTCATTGAGGGCATGCATGATGACAACAGTATTATCTTGTGGAAATTGACCAGGTCAAGGCATTTGACACAAATCTACACTGACGTATTCAGTCAACACTGTCTTATGTGGCCATAAACAGATATATCACCAAATGGGTAGACCAGTGTATCACATGAGTGGCATTTCACTATGTTGAAATGTGTGATGTGATGTATATCTCAGGTCTAGTGATCAGGTCTGGACATCAGGGCTGTCTATTAGGCCTTTTCCTGTCCATGGACATCACAGATGATATACACATGCTGTGTCCACACAGCTGCATCAAGGACTACAGAATGTGGGCAATCATTGACCCCAACTGTGATATTAGTATAATACAGACAGTAGTAACACATACCAAACACTGTTGCCAAAGGCATGACAACACCTTCATTGACAAGACACATGGGGGGGGTGCTAATTCAGGAAACAAACACACCACCCAAGTATAAATGTGGACATCGCACCTTATAATCAGACCAATAGGTATGTGACCTGTGTCCTGGGGTATATGATAAGTGATACATCCACAAGCATATGGTCACATGTGGGGGGCTGTGTCCCCCACACCCCCCAACTTTAATATTCCAACTCCGAGATCGCACAGACATACACACAAGGCAAACTCACACCCACACATTATAGCCCCTCATACACACACACATGCACACTAAAGCCCCTCATAAACACATTTACACACACATACATACCTGAACCGCAACACCAGAAGCGCTAACTCAAAATCCCTTACCATTGGGATTTTGAATTTCACGCTTCTGGTCTTTCGGTAATGTGCAGTTTCGGCTACATGGTCTCGAACTTTTGAAATTCGAGATTTCAAAAGTTCGAGATATAGTAGTGTTCCCATATATATAGGGTCTATGTCAAATATTCAAACTTCCAAAATGTCGAATACCATATGGTCGAGACCATATGGACGATATTTGAAAGTTCGAATATGTAATAAAAAAAAAAAAAAAAAAAAAAAAAAAAGGAAAACATACACTAACAGTGCGAACAGAGGGGCAAGCCCCCCTGCACCCACCCTACTTAAATATACCAACTCCGAGACAACACTTCAGTGCAGAAAAGGGAAATTCTCCCATTCTACACTGTATGGCGCCATTAAAAGTCAACCTTCAAACACTTGAAATCTCGAACATATGGTCTCGACCATATAACGTTCGACATTTTAAGCATTCGAATAATTGACATAGACCCTATATATATATATATATATATATATATATATATATATATATATATATATGCCATGCACACCAGTCAACTAGCCTGTATTGATCATTATGTCACATACAGGTATAGCAGTGTCATTCCTAACACCTCCAGCAGATATTACAGTACCAGGACAGAGGACATGGTTACCCTCATGGAGTGTGGATATATCATAATAGTTGTTCAAGTGTGTGTTTGTGTGCAAACTCATCTTTTATCACTGTAAAATCACATATGTTGTGTCAGAGACATGGGATTACTGGTGCTATTATTCTGATATTGTCCACGATTGTCATTGGTTCTTTTAAATGTTTTCTGTGAGTCTTTACTTGTGCCCACCTTGCTGGAGACCTCTGCTGAGTTTACACTCATATTCAGGTATATTAGTTAGCACAGCTTCACAATATGCACCCTACCCAATTGTATGTCAGATCCCTGAGAGATGTCCTCTGCATTGTTCATGTAAGGGTGCTTATCTCATACAGACATCCTCTCCATTGTTGTGTCACCTTGTATGACAGCCATAATGCACATTTTCACTGTGCAGTCCCTACTGTACCATATATATATGTGATTGGTGTTGCTGCTACAACCATTTTCCATTGATATGCCCTCTTCTGTTATACATTAGGCAGTTTCACCTGTCCTCTTTCCGTGTGTTCATTCCTACAATTCATGTCTGTGTCCCTATTCAATACACACACTTCACCTGAGTGATCATTTTACATGGCAGTCCATGCCCTGTTACATATCATTTACACAGCTTCAGTACACAATCGCAGGAATGGGAAATCACAATACTCGGCACTGTAAGTATACTGTCCTGTACTGTGTTTGGACCATATACTTCACATTCATACCTCTCAACTGTCCAGATATTCCCAGAATGTCCAAATGTGTACCTTATCAAATTTGTGGCTTTCTGCCATATCATTGGGATGATCTTAGGACTGATGTGAGTCAATATTATCTGAAGCTTACATCCCCACCATCTGGAAAATCTCCCACATCTTACCCTTATACAAAGGAGGTAACTCCACCAAACTAATAAACTGTCACCCAATTACAATTCTATTCCCCCTCTCAAAAATTAGAGAAACGGTCATAAACACCTAACTTATGGACTATTTCCTTACACACAAGCTCCTATTTAATACCCAACATGGTTTTCATCCCTCTAACAGCACCACCATCACAACCTTACTGTCCTTTACTAACACAGTTAACCAGCAAAGAAATAATGGTCAATTTGTATTAGCCATATTTCTGGACCTGTCCAAGGCCTTTGGCATTGTCAGCCACTTCAAAAGTCATCCATGTCCTCTCCTCCCTTAGCCTCAGTCACTCCACTATCACCTATTTCCAAAGTTACCTAGCAGAATGTCAATAGGTTGTCCAGTGGCAACAAATCTTTCACCCCTTCCCCCTGTCACCTTAGGGGTTCCTCAAGGCTCCATCCTTGGTCCTCTTCTTTTTTCTCTTTTTACCAACCAGCTCCACTCGGCTACAGCCCAGGCTTCAGTGGTTCAGTATGCTGGTGATTTGCTCAGCTTCCTTCCTCAAAGACTTCCATACCATTACTTAAGATTCCTTCTTATCCACTGAATCCTGGTTCACTAGCTCCCAACTTATCCTAAATCCCATTAAAACAAAACTTCTTCTCTTCTACCCAACCAGACACACCTCCCCATCCACAACCTTCAATATACTTTGTACAAATAAAACTATTATCACCCCAACAGACCATACCAAATTACTAGGAGTGGAAATTGACAATAACCTGAAATTTGATATTCACATTGCCCAATCCATTAAAAAAGTTCACAAAAAACTAGGCTTCCTATATGGAAACAACAGATTTCTGACAAATAACACAAAAGCCACCATTGCTAGAACCCACCTCCTTTCAGCTCTCCTGTAGGCCTACCCAATCTTAACCAACCTCAACAAGACAGATGTAGCCAAACTTGAAGCCTGTTACAATAAAATCTCCAAGTTTGCCAGTAATGCCTCATACAAGTCACATCACTGCTCATCACTTAAGCAACTTAAGTGGTTTGAACTCCCTCAACTTTTCTTTAATCAGCTTACCTTCTCCCACAAAATACTCTATCAGAAAAAACCTGCGCTCATAGATATTATTAAGCCAGATTCCTCCTCAAGAACCCTTCGCTCTAGCAACAAACTACTTCTACACACCACCAAAGCTAATGATTCAGCAGGTGAATCACTTTTTTCCAACTACATCTCCAAACACTGGAATACTCTACCTAACTCACTAGTAACTAACTCCTTAACACTTCAGTTTAGAAAACTTCTAAAAATACACCTTACTAACACCTGGCTCTGCACCTGCAACAACCCTGGATAACCTAGTCCTCCCTTTCACTCTATTATCATTACTCTTATTCTACTAGCATGATCTACCACTAATGGTAGTTTCACCTTAACTGTATATAATCATTTGGTTACACCCACTAAATGTAAACAACCATTTTTTTATGTAAATTATTGTTGCTCTACGTACTGAGTCTGAAACCACTAGCTTGTATGTATTTGCTTCTCACTTGGCTGTATTTGTTTCTCTATTATATGTATTTGTTACTCTTGGAGCTTTTATCCCCACCACTCTGCTGAAAAAGGATCTGTGTCCAGTTGGACTTTCCCGGTGAACAAATGTAAAATAAATAAAATAAATAAATATTACATACATTTGAGCTCATACCTCTCAACTGTCTTGATTTGTGCAGAATGTTCAGTTTTTGTCTCCTATTTTTTTTTTATCTTTTCCTCATAACATTTTGTTTTTTCTGGCAAATCATTGGCATGTCATTGTAGACTGAAGTCAGACACTGATGACAGACATTTGAGTTTCAAACTTCATGCTCTTCAGAAAGTGCAGGCTACTGTACAACCTAGTATTCTATTAACTTTCTAAGTTTGGAAGAGCAATATTAAAAATCTGTCCCTATTTTTGGGCCTTTGTCCCTTCATTATTTATGGCTTTGTCCAGATTTCTTGCTCTAGTAGGTTGTGAGGTACATTTGAATTTAATTCTAACACATTTCTATGTGACATCTATATCAAACATATCCCTATTTCTGGTTAAATGTCCTTGCATTATATTGGCCTTTATGTGGATGTGTTGTACTAACAGATTGACAGCTATCTGTGAAGCCCTGGTGACCATTGTGGCATGTCACACGAATCCACGGACTGTAGGTGTTTTGCTTGAAACAGAATTGATATCCATGTTTGCTTGCACAGTTTCCTGGCCAGCAACACTGTTGCTGGCCATGAAACCTAGCTTAGATGCACTGCACAGCATTAATATGTATTGCGCACTGCTCCTCACCGCACACCTCAGTGCAAACATAAAGCTCCATGTAGTCTCCGTACATAGCCTACATGGACTTTATTAAATCCCAGGGTTAGTTTTTTTTTTACATTTCCATGTAAATTTGATTGTGATATGCAGGATTACAAAGGTAAAATGCAGTCTGTAGCTGTTGAGCATTGGCTTGACTTTAGTACAGGCAAATAAGTCGAGTCATTAGCATACTGATACAATGTTACAACGTTAGTGCAGAACAACCTGACTACATGCCATATACAAAGATTACCAATCAATGCCTCAGTCTGGAACTTGGGGTTCACCAAAGTGATTTGCATAGGTTTAGATATTCCTTTATTTCATTTCAGTGACTGTTTCCAGTTTCCTGCGCAGTTTGAGAACCAACTTAAGTCTTGTACATGATTTCCTGTGGTGAAGAGAAGTATGTTCAGTGAGGGAAAAGTGGTCAACATTGTCAAATTGTTATGATGTTAGAGAATATAGCTGCAATCACTTCTTCCCTGACTGCAGAATGAATGGATGGGAATATTTATCTACATATCTATATATCTATCTATCTATCCATAACTCTCTCTCTCTCTCTAATGATATCTGTATCTATAGATCTATCTCTCTCTCTCTCTCTCTCTCTCTCTATATATATATATATATATATATATATATACACATAGATATATATGGATCTACTTTACAAGCTTGAAGTTTCAAAACTTTGGCTGCAAATGGTCCATAAGATCGAAGTTTTGAAACTTCGAAATTATAATAAAAAAAAATTCAAACAAAAAATGTTTTTACATTTTTGTAAGGGCCCCTGCCCCCACCCCCTGCTAAATAAATATACCAACTCTGAGAACACACTACAGTGAGAAAAATAGTAAATTTCCTATTCCACACTGTACAGTGATCTCCCTTCAAAATGTTAGAAGTTTCAAAACTTTGATCTTATGGTCTCAACCATTTACAGTTAGAAGTTTTGAAACTTTGAGCATGTGAACGGAATCCATATCTATATATATATATATATATATATATATATATATATATATATATATATATATAAAATATAGTTATCTGTATATATATATATATATATATATATATATATATATATATATATATATATAAACACACACATATATATGTACGTAGATATACATATATATAGCTTTATAAGTACTTACTAGGCTATTGATCTGTGGGGATCTTTAGAAGCCTTGCCATGCTTTCCTAAGAGGTTTATAGCTCTTGTTTAATAAGTACAAATACCCGGAGCCCTTGTATTTTAAGGACAAATAGCCAAAGGTTGGGTAGACATGCACAGGTTTCCCCTATACATAATAAACAAAGGTGATAAACCAGGGGTGACTTTATGTTTGCCCATCCATTCATCCAGATTCCACTTGAATACAGTAACAGGTGCACTTTGCTTTATGTGGAGAGGAAGACATTTCCTGAGAAGTGACAGACATGTCTATCTTAGAACAAGAGATTAATATCTCTAGAGCTTGTGTTTTTGCCACCACGTGACATGTAGATATTCAGTAGGTCTGAAAGAATGGTGTCAGCTGAGGCTCTGTAAGCAAGCCAGAGATCGCCCTTCAGTAGCCTGTATGATACCAAGAAGATTGATCGGGTTTTGAGACAGGCAGTGTAACTTTTATGATTTAGTCCCTTGATATTTTGTGAGAAGCCATTGTGGTCATTCAAATTGTGTCAGGTATTTGGACAGTTACATACAGAAGGGGGCATTATGCTCAACGCTTGGCCTAATAAGTGCCAAATACAGAGAAATGATTACATGCCTTATCCTGAACAGGCCTATATTATTTCCTCGAAAGACATCTCCATCGAACAGCTATTCATCGATCATTACTCATTGAACATGTGTTCAGCAAACGTTACAATCATCAAACTTCTTTCCAGGGAAATAAACTACTTGGCCACCAGAGCAACTGTAATATGAACTACATAATTTTACACTCAAGAAAGTGGGAGGGCTTTGCCCCCCACAACTCTTCTACTTATATATAACAAATCAGATATCACACTACAGTCAGGAAAAGGGGTAATTCATGATGCTGGTCATCTGGTTACTTTCCCAGGGAAAAGCTTTGATGTAGTGATCATTCTTTTAATGCAGCATTCAATGTAGTTGTGTTGATGACTAGGGATTCAATGGAGATGTCTTTTGAGGAAATAATACAGACCCACACTAAACACCATACCTTTATTAATAAGCTGTGCAGTGAAGAAGGACTTTATTCCAGTAGTGGATCCATGGTGGTTGAAGGTCAATTCATTATCTGTACAGAGGCATTACATTGAATGCCTCTTCAGTGACACATAAAGACCAAAGTCTGAAAACAGCGAAGGCTCAGGCCAGCAATTTTTTTCCCAGGGAAAAAAGTTGCTTGGCCTGAGCAATAGCATTGTCCTTTATCACACTGTAGTGCAATCTCAGAGTTGGTATATTTATTTAGGGATGTGTGGGGGGGTGAAGCCCCCCCCCCCCACTTAGTTATGTTTTAAATAGTGTGTGTGTTTGGTATTAGCGATTTTTTTCCCAGGGAAAGAAATCGCTGTTTTGACCGTTCACGGTTTAGTGCATTTGGTCTTTATGTGTCGTTGAAGAGGCATTCGATGTAACTCCTCTTCCCGATTCTACTAGATCAATTTTCAGAGATGTGCTGTTGATGAGATAGCTACAAGAGAAAGATGATTGTCAAAGGGTACTATTATACATTTTTTGGCATTTAGTTTTAGGCAATTGTTTTGACATCAGTTATTTGTGGAGGAGATGCCTTCTTGAGAGTTTATGATGGCACTAAGTTTGCAGTCACCTGCAGATTTGGTCAGCTATAACCCTTTAACATTAACTTTGAAAACCAAGAAGTAAATCATAGGTTCATAGGTTCATAGGTTGGTACTAGGCTATCAGCCCAAGGGCCTACGTAACCCTAGCCAACAAGGTTCCCTGGCTTACGCCACCCAAGAAAGTTATTTTCCTGTACCACTGTCGAGCAGAGACACAGAAGTGATCCTCAGGGTGTATTTCCTATTTCCCATCCACTCATCAAGATTTGTCTTGAAGAGTGCTAATTTCCTGTTTATTGTGGTGACAAGGTTTAGGTCCCTAGAGCGTGTAGCTTGGAGGGATTGGGATTTCTTTAGGTGTAGCATGTCCAACAGCTCTGGGTTTGACATAGCTTTATATGTTAAGCAGAGATCACCTCGGAGTAGGCGATATGCTACGGAGTAAAGCTGGAGTTTTTGAGGAGGTCAGTGTAAGACATTTGTTTGAGGCCAGTAATCCTCTTTGTGGGGTACTTCTGTGGCCTTTCCAGCTGCTGCAGATGTCTTGTGAGGTACATTCCAAAAGGGGCGTTGTACTCTATAATGGGTCTAATGAGTGTCGAGTAGAGGGGAACAATGACCTTTTTTTTCCTGGATGAGAACCCTTTTATGATGAGGTGTGCCACATAGAAGGACTTCCTGACTACTGCAGAGATGTGACTATCAAAGGAGCGACTACTGTCCATTTGGGTCCCAAGGTCTCTGATCCCGCATTCGGTGTTAAGTAGATTGCTGCCTATGTGGTAGTTCATGGGTACAGAGTTTTTACCAAAGGGGATGACACTGCATATTTTGGCATTGAGCTTGAGGCCATGGCTCTGACACAAGGCATCTGTCTCAGTGTAAATGCCAAAGCGTAGTGGCCCGAAGGCTGAACCTTGGGGTATGCCACTGGTGACAAGTCTTTAGTAGGAGTTAGGGCCACCCACCCTAATTTCCTGGGTTCTGTTAGTGAACCAGTTTGTTATCCAATGGGTTATCTAGGGATCTACATTTAGGTGGGTGAGCTTATCAACTATACCTGAGTGTGGGATGGCTTGAATGGTTTGAGTGTGCCAATTTTCACTCATCCATTGCTTCAGTAATCTTATCAAAGACATTGACTAGTTTAACTAGGCAGGCTCTGCCCTTGACAAAACTTAACTGGGTATGGTCAAGGGTTTGTAGGTTGCCATGTCCTTATTTATTAATTCCATAATGATCCTTTCCATATCCTTACAGATGAGGCTGGTCAGACTTATGGATCTACAATTATCAGAGCCTGTTGGTGTCCCGCCTTTGTAGAGTGGAATGACTGTTGCTATTCTCCATTTTCTGGTGCAAAACCTGACTGGAGGTTGATATTGAATAGCCTCTGGGGGGGTTGATAGTTCCTGTTTAATGCTGGCCAGCTGGTATCCTGGTATGTTATCCTGACCCATATAATCATTATTCTTGGCCTTGGACAGTGCTTTGAAGACTTGTTCTTGGGATATTTGAGGGGGTGGTGTGGATGACAGAATTTGTTCTGATAATGTGAGGGGTGAAATTAGAGCTAAATTTATCTCCTAGTAGAGTGGCTATGTCCTTTGAGTCCCCGTATGTTATATAATTTACTATTAGCTTTGTGGAGTGTTCAGTATTATTTCTGAGTTTTCTAATGTAGTTAAAAAAGCATTGTGGTTGTCCTTAGCCTGTGTGGTTATTTTTACCCTGAATCTAGCTTAGGCTGATTTCATCAGGGACTGAAGTTACTTGTTAGGTTTAGCAAGAATGTTTTTGTAAGCAGATAAGTTACATATATTTGCATGTGTGATAAGCTATTTTCTTTTATTGTCAAGTCTTTTATATTTGAGTTCTACCATAGGGGTTTATTTTTAATTTAGCATTGTATTTATAACAAAAGGGGGCAAATGTATCTGTACACATATTTATATGTGTATAGAATTTGGCGGTAAAGGATTCTGCATATGGGGGTTGGAAGGGGATGTTAAATATAGCCAGGCCTAAGGGGAGGTTAAATATAGGCAGGCCAGGACTTGGTTTTAGTTGATTAGCTTTAGCATGATCTCTGAATACTGACTAATTTATAGTCCAAATTGACTAGGGAGTAAGTTACAACTGGCAGGTAACAAGAACTGCCCCACTTTAGTAAAAATCAAGTCCAGGGTTTTGTCTGAGTTGATATTTATGAAGTCCAGAAATCTCTGGGCATACCTGTTAGGGGATGTATTAGTCTCCCAGATGACGGAGGGGTAGTTGAAGTCTCCTAGAGGAATCGTGTTTGACTGAATGCATAGGCACCCCTTGCTAGTTAGGTAGGAAGTATGGGCCAAGAGAGTGGGTCCTATAGTTAACTATGATATGATAAGGGGTTTTATTAATAGTAAGTTGGATAAGAAAGAGCTCCATGTAATTATCCTGTCTAACGAGTCTAGAGGTAAAATTTTGTTTTATGAACATAGGGAGTTCTGCCTTTATTGCCTTCATCTAGTGATTTGGGCCAGACTTGTAGTAGGCATTGAAACCTTGTGCTATGGGGTGCAGTCAATGGTCTTGAACCAGATCTCTATGATGATGTCTATATCAGTGCATTCCAGGGTGTGGTGTACTTGTAAGGAGTGAAGTTTTTTGCTAACACTACTAGAACTGAGCAGCAATACCTTTATGTTGTTCAAATTCTGATTTGTCATGTTGGCAGCTTTAGAAGACTGACATTGCCTATAAATGGCACCTTGGCTGTGGACAAGGGTTTTGCCCATATATGAAGACCTGGCGGGTGGATAGCTGCAGGCCATCCCTAGCAAAGCAAGTAGGACTCTCTGCCATCTGCTCCCAGGCTGATGTGTATTGGGTCCCCTTTGAATGAATCAGAAGCAAAGCGAATTGCTGAAATCAATAATCTTTTTTTGCACTGGGGCATCATTCTTGGTGAAGGTAAATTGCTGCTCAAGGCTAGGTTTGTACCTGCCTTGAACACATATTCCGAGAGCTCCACAATCTCTCTCTTCATATAGTCCAGGGAGGTACACCTTATGTTGTTTACTCCATGACCCTCTCCTTGCTCAGCCTATATACAAGAAGACATTCCAGAAAAAAAATGGAATATAGTTAAGGCACTGAGCTGTCAGTAAGCTGCTTCTTGTATTCAGGGTAGGTATAGTGTTTGATTCCTTCCACCTCCATTTGCCTTGTATACATAATCATGTCATTTAACCATACAGTGCTCCTGAATTTATTTTCTCTGCCACTGAGATACTACTCAGTTCTCCACTTCATTACATATTTGAGAACTGTTAGCAGAGCCACATGTTCAAACCTTTTATTATTTTTGAATTATAAGCTCAACTTCTCTGACTCAATGATTTGTCCTTTTTCAGTTTTAAGAGTTCATACAAAATCTTTCCATTTGTGATTAGACTGAGTGACAGCAGTCCTCTTCTACACTTTCTTTTACATGGTTAACAAATGTGTAAAAATATTTACATGTAATCATAATTTGTGTAGTTATGCATGTTTAGTGTTATAACTGATTGCAAACTGTGCAGACACATTTTAGAACTGCTGTTATACTTCAAAACACCAGTAAATTCAATAAAATGGAAGGAAAAATGTATGCAGATTTCTCTGAAGTGAGTGGTGTGTAAGCCTCTATTAATTAGTGAGATGGATATAAGAAAGCAGATGTTTTTTGGTGAATGATAGATTAAACATTACAGCACTGTATCAAGGAATTCTAGCACATTTACTAAAATGTGGACGGCACTATGTACCAAACAGGAAAAACATTGCCAAGACTGTGACTTAACACAGCTGCACAGGAAGTACTTGTCTCTACATATGACATAACTGCACTAATGGTTATGATATTGAAGATACTCAGAGAGGTAAGCAAAGGGGATTATGGGAAGCACCTTGCAGGGAATGGAGATGTTCCACTGATTATGCTCTCTCGCATCCCCTGATGACCTCATGTGGACAGTACCAATGTGGGACCTGAAATACTGGACAAGCAACACCTGCATGCTTTCACACACGTACCAGATTTGTCTACAACAATACATGCTGCCTGGCAGGGCAGAGGACATGTTTCAGTTCATGAGATGGCTTGTTTTAACACTTAATCAGGGGGTCAGTACTGCAGCAGACTGAGCCCCCTTCCCTTCCCCAGAACATGCATCATGGTGTCAGACGTTCATCCCCTCCTCTGCAGGCCAGATCATCCATTTGCTGGGTCACAGTTATGGCTTTAGCCTTTTGCGCTACTGCAACAGATGTCAGTAACTATTATTTATCAGGCATTGTGGAAACTCCACTCACCCTCTGCTGAAGAAGGTTCTTAAATAATGTAAGTGGCATGCCTCACAATGTTTGATATTTAAGAAGTATGATTCACCATATGCCAGATTATTGCCACTAACTAGCAGTTACTAATGTGCAAGTGAGAAGAGAGTAACAAAGTTAACTACAAAACTAGGGGTTGCTGTCTTAAACAGTGTCAGCAGCATACCTCTCAATAGTCCAGATTTTTGCCTCATATTTTTGTTTTTATCTCATAACATTTGTGCTTTTCTGGCAAATCACTGAGGACTGAAGTCACTAAATAATGACATACATTTGGGTTTCAGACTTCGCATCCTTCAGAAATTGCATGCTAATACAAATCCTGTTATTCCAGCAGCTTTCAAATTTATAAGAGCAATATTTAAAATCTGTCGTTATTTTTGGGCGTTTTTCCCCCCCATTATTGTAGGCCTTGTCCAGATTTCTTGTGCTAAGGCATTGAGAGGTATGGTCAGCAGCGGGTTCTCTCTGGATACATGTATAGTTAGCCTGTAACAGGATAACAAAAAATGTATTTAGTGCCACTTAAAACTTTGTAATATGAAAAGTATGTGAGTGGAATATTGCTGAACACTGCCATTGAAAAATCAGAAGAATGAAGGAAGCTCTGCTAGAAGCTAAGGAATTTACAATGCTAGTTAGGAAGAAACAGGGAGTGGCTACAACAAGTATGAAGGATGCCTTCATCTGCATGTGTAGCATAACAGACTTTCAGCAATGCTCATTTTTATTTCCTAGTGTACCTGTGATCTCATTTATGATTTGCTAAGAAGTGCCTCAGGTAAGGCAGCATGTGTTAATTCAAGGCACCACAGCTGTTTGGTAACTTTCTTTCTCATTTTGGGAAAGGTCAGATTGCCAGGGCAGCCTTGATTACTTCGTTATATTTTATCACTTAATACAAGCACATAGGAAATACTTTTTTCTACACATGATAATTATTGTTATTGGCAGCACACTGACAAGGTGTATACTAATGCATCTGCTTCATTCTCCAGTGATAAAAGTTTGATAATTGTTAAGCTGTGCAAATTGTTACAGTATTACATTATTGCTGTGTAAATTGTTACAGTGTTACATTATTGCTGTGCAAATTGTTACAGTGTTACATTATTGCTGTGCAAATTGTTACAGTATTACATTATTGCTGTGTAAATTGTGTAACTGAATTAACACGCAGTGCTGTTGCTGGGTGCTAATTTACATTTTGTACATAAGAAACTGGTTTGAAAAAACATCACACAGAAGTATACTTAAAGAAATCTCATCCTCCGTGCCACGTAGTAACTTCCCGTCATAAGTCTATTCTCAAAACTGAAGCAATATTTGCAGCAGGACTATACATCTCTTACAAGCAGCCTGCTGACACAATTTTTTTTATCATTTTAACAGGCAAACATACAGATTTAAAGACAAGAGATAGCCTCCACAGGGCAGACTTTATCCCTCAAAGAGTGAAGTTTGTCACCACATTTTGGCCTTTCTTAGCCAAGTTGCCCCATCATCTCCAATAGGAAATCTGTCCGTCCTCTGCAGTTCATCTCAGCAGCAAAGGGAATATTTTTAGTTTCTGTATCCGGAGTGTATATTGCCTTGGAGGAAGAAGAGAGATAATACTTGTTTTCACTGTTGTTTCATGGTGCATATTCAGTTTTACACACCAGTCACAGATATAATGCTTCTGATGCAACAGTGTGTTTGTAAGTTACTGTCACCCATAATACTCATCTGATGATCCCCCCAAACCCCCCACTTATCTGCATGTTGGTATTACTGCACAGTCTAACATTTTGGGTCTGTATGCACAAAAGGGCATTTGGCACTTATCTGTTCAATATACAGGGTCCCCATTTTGGGTTCCCCTGCAAAAAAGGAAGTCTGGCCTCTTACTTATTCATTGTACAGTATCCCCATTCCCCTGTATGAAAGGAACTTTTCCCCCTTACCTATTCACTATGCAGTGTCCCCATTTTGCCTCCCCCTGCACAAAAGGAAGTTTGCCCCCTTACCTGTTCACTGTGCAATGCCCCAATTATGGATCCCTCTGCATAAAAGAACATCTGTTTCTTTGCAGCGTCCCCATTTTGGCTCAAAATTTGGTCCCTTACCTGTTCACTGTGCAGTGTCCCCATTTTGGCTCAAAGTTTGGCCCTATACCTGTTCACTGTGCAGTATCTCAGTTTTGACTCCCTGGGTACAAAATGAAGTTTAGCTCTTTGCCTGTTCGCTGTGTGGTATCCCAGATTTAGTTCTTGATCCAGATGCCTAGAGTTGTCAGTGTCTCTTTATCTGTATTTCACAATCCATTTTTGCAAAACACTATCCTTTGAAGTTCAACTAAATACCAGTGAGATTCACACCATGAAAAATTCCATTGGCGTGCCTGTTTCACCAGCCTATAGTGAAATACATACCTTGATATAGAGAGTCTTAGCGGAAAATCATTTCCTATGATATAACTGGCATATTTTTAACAGCTCAGTTTACGATCTTCAGGCTCACAGTGTCTGTAAAACTGCAAGGGAAGACATTTAATAGTGATAATACTATAATGTATTAGTGATGTTTTTAGACTATACATTCATCATCCTGATACATGGAGAAATTAAGTAAATTAAGTGCTTCAGATTATAAATACAGTAAATGGCTATCCATTCCTATGAAGAAAAAGTACGGACTAAACTGCAAACAGGACAGAAGATGAAGAAAATGCTTTACACAAAAGGAGATGGGGGTGGGCTGCAGTAAGACAAATTCCCAGAGTGCACCAAATACATCGAACAAAAGATTAATGAATAACACACAAGAAAATATTTCCATATCCTTTCACATAAATGGTAGTTACCAAATACATTTAAGGGTTCATACAGAACAGACAACCACAACAAAGTGCCAACTCAACAGTGCTGAGGTGGCGGACTTGACACACCCTCAGTTTTCCTTTCCCTTTGTCAGAGGTAGCCCCCCCCTTTTTTTTTTTGCAGCTGCTTCTTCTGTGATGTTGGATTCTGCCGCGTTGGATTCCTTTCTAATTTAGGACAGCTTTGGGAATCTAACCAATCCATGATGAAGGGGAGGTTTGCACACTAGCATTTATATGTTTCTGCATGTTTAGTTTAAACCATCCCTCTGTTAAAGTGCACATTTACTTTGACTTAAAGGGTGGGGTCTTTTATTTTGAAGCAGTATTTTATGGTATTTTTTTTCACTTAGCATTTTGGAACTACTAGCTATAAATTACTGCAGTCTGCACTGTAATCATTTCCAGCTAGGCTTCCAGTGTCATTCTGTTACCAGGCAGTTTTTTCCCTTCTTTTGAGAATGCAAAAGATTAGTTTAAAAAAATCAGTATGTAATATGTATTTAGTTCAGAAGTACTGTCAAAAAATGGCTCACAAAAGCAATAAATGTTAAGTGGGAAGGTAGTCTATGTTCTAAAGCACTGGGCAGTGGGTTTGACTTGATGCCAAAAGCAAAGGGCAGTTTCCAGAGAAAACAAATGTCTGGGCCAACATAACCAAAATACTTAAAGCTAACAGAAACTTAGCAGAAAAACCCTAGGGAATAGTTTACTTTCCCTTTGCCTCCTACATGGGATACTTCACACTGAGATTAAAGTGGGAATTTACTCTATAACAAGCTGTCAACATTTCCTGAAAAAACATACAACTTTCTGGGTGCATTAACAGTTCTTCACTGAAGTACAAGTGTTGCACTCTGTAGTGAAAATGCTTACAAAGTCATTTATAAATTATTCATGCCTGCTCTGTAAAGTAAGAATGATTTATCAGTACGGCATTGATTCTCCATACAGTTTGTGGTAGCAGTGGAAGTGAAGGTCTTCTTTGGTGGTTACTTTTAAATAACGGCACGCAATTTGCACCAGTATAAATTATACTAGGTCTGTATGATTACAGCTGTGGCGATTCAAGTACAAGTAGGCTATGGCTGACTACTAGTTAGACATTGCCAGGCAGGAAATTCAGTCATGTATATCGTGCACTGTCCCCTTTGGGATGCATTCTGTGTGATTTGTAATTGTAGGCCAACTTGTTCTTGTACTGCTTCAGACAGAACATTCATGAATGAGTAGCAGTGGTGATGTCCTATGCAACGTGGTTAGATTGTTTTGTGTTTTTTCTTAACATTCTGTGTTTCACAGAATGGAGGTAATGTGGTTAAGTTTTCATTTAAACTAAATGATATTGCATTTAGGTGCAAGAACATTTAGTGCGGTTGCATAACAAGCCCCATTCTACAAGACACAGAAAGTTTAATAAAACAGCCCAGTCACATCATGCTGTATTTCACCAACACCATCCATTTATGAATCCCAGGGAATGTCTTAACAAGTCCTGTGTGCCACCTTTACAGTGTGTTCTGGTGGTTCTATGGCTCATGAAACCTTTAAAAACATTTGCTTTCCTGAGCAACCTTCATGCATACAAATTGAAAATCAATTATTTGATTGTCTCAGTGGAAATATACAAAATCTAATTTGTCTTTATTCTTTTTGGCCTTTGGCCTGTTTTTAGGAGACACCAAGCTAGTTCGTCTGGCAATGTGTTGGTACTAGGTGACGACGCACACTTCCTTAGATCACATAAAGAGGGATATGATGCACTTCTCTGAATATGCATCTGGAAAGGGAGTGAAACTAGTATTGACAAGTATCCTACCATTGCCGAGAATGATGCAGCAATACCAACAAAATATAATTGACATGAATTATTGGCTTAACTACTGGTGTTGTTCTAGGGGATCCAGATCCATCACCCTGGGATGAGATGGTTGACAACCTGGGATGCATTGGTGGAGATGATCCACATATCTCTCTTCCTCTCTCTCACTCTCCTAATAGCTTCCATATATGGGTTAAGAATCTTTTCCTCCGTATTGCATTTTTTGGAACAATTAGTCTCCTCAAATTATCCATAATGCCAACCACAATCAAAATCATATAACAGTAACACTGCTTAATGCTAGAAGCCTAAGCAATCCTTGCAGACATTCCTATCTCTTGAAAATACTGATGTAGGCATACTTACTGAAATATGATTTCAGAACAGAAGAAGCACCTCCACAGTGCAGGGTTTAATTAGCCTTCCACTGCATCGGACCTGACACTGAATTTTATGCTATAGCTAGTGAAGCTTTTTCACCTTTTTCACCTTTTTTCACCCTGTAATGCAGAATAATGACTTAGAACTCCTTCACAGGCTTCTTGCAATAAAAAATAACAGTACCACTTAGAAGCCAACTCCCTACCCCTTTATGACACCGGTAGACCATAAGGCATATCTTAACAAACTGACATCCGTCACCATAGAACTTAATACTATCCTCTTGGGTGACTTCAACTATCTCTCCGTTAACTGGGGAATCTACACCACCATAAGCAAATATGCAGAGAGATTCCTGGATTTCATTAATACCAACTCCTTGGACAAACTAGTCCAGATCTCAGCAAAGGACTCTAAAATATTAGCCTTTGTTCTCACAAATATAGCCCCCCCCCATGCACAGAGCCTACAGTTACTATTTTATTGGTCAAGTCTGAAAATTGTAGAGTAACATTTACCCTATATGTCTGATCTGAGTCACATCAAAGCCCCTCCATCTTCAGAGTCTATTCTAAGGCAAATCTACTCCAGTTAAGTGATGACATGATGAAATTCAAACAGCCTTCTCATTTAGATAACCCTCTCTTGCACACTGCTATTTTCACAGATAAAGCAGGCCTCCCTCCAAGTTGATATTGACACCTTAGTCCCTATAAGACATAAATATAGTGCCAAATTTAATAACAACCCCATTCAAATGATACAGTAGGAGAAAGAAGCAACTAAACCGTAAAAGGAAATTTCACACCCCCCATCAGTTAGGGAGGAGCTCAAAATGATTAACAAAAACTTGAAAACAAAATCAAATCAAAACCAAAGACAGTATGTATTGTGAATTATAAACAGTCTTCTTCTTCTTTTGGCTTTTTCCCGGTTAGGGGTCGCCACAGCGGATCACCTGTCTGCTCATGATTGGCAGTGGAGTTTTACAGTGTTGAGTTGCCAGCCCGGCTCCCAACCTTCCATGGAAGCAACCACAGGGAGAATATACAGACTCCGCACAGAAGGCACCCCAGCCGAGAATTGAACCGGAGAACCTCTTGCTGTGAGGCGGCAAAGCTAACCGCTGCACCACCATGGCCGCCCATTGTGAATTATAACCAGTGCTAAGCATAATGACAAAGCTTTGTTCAACTAGGTCTGGAACCTAAGAAATAATAACTAATGATGCCCTGAGCTTATACAAAATAACTTTATATACTCTTCATCTGAGGACATTGTCAACATATTAGCATATAGATTTAACCCAAGCTTTCGCCCCTCCCAAATTACTCACAGCTTGTTAGCATGCCTATGCCACTCCAACAAATCACCCCAGAGCAAGTCTTGGTCACACTCTTTAAAGCTGGAAACACTAAATTCATGGGCAGTGGCAATGTACCAGGGTGTCTTATTTTCGACACTAACAACTGTCTGGTTGAACCTGTATTACATCTATTCAGTCTCAGTCACCCCACTAAAGTCCGGAGATGTGGGGAACACCCTGTCAACTTTCCCTAAATCAGAAATCTTACTAACCATGATAAAAATAAACACTCACAAGACAATCTCAATTGTGATTATATACATACCCGCTGGTAAAAATGTCAAAATGCTGGAAGATATTCTCTGCTGGGCCTCCTCAAAAATCCCTCATGAAACCATTATATTGAGTGATTTTAAGATTGGCAAACTGTAAACCTGAAAATCCTACCAATAATCAGTAGTGTAGATAGGGTAGGGTGAGAGGGGCAACTGCCCATGGTATAAAATGGTGGGGGTGCAATCAGCTGATCCTGATCTCTGTTAAATGTGATACCAGCTTTTAAAAGCCAGCATTGCATTTGCGGTCAAACCTGAAGTGCTGTAGCACTCCATGTGTGGCCTCAATTATAGCAACTACTTGCTACATTGTAGCAAGTAGTTTGCTACTTTTTTTTTTTTTTTTTTTTTTTAACTAAAACCTGAGCACTGCAGTACTTTGTGCAGATAAGGTACTGTTTGTTATATTTGTAGCAAACAGTTTGCTACAGTTAAAAAAGACCTTTTTAATGAAATAACTTGAAGGAGGGTTGGGGCAGGGCACAGACAAGGGACATGAATGACTGGGGCAGGAGGGAGGGGGACATGTCGCACATCTGGCCATCTGGCTGGTGTGCCAGCAGAAAGAATGTCCATTTTTCCCCACTTTAGTGAAAGGGAGGTATCGATGTAACTGTCCATTTTTCCCCACTTTAGGGACAGGGGAGTATCAATGTAACTGTCCATTTTCCCCACTTTAGTGAAAAGGGGGTATTGATGTAACTGTCCATTTTTCCCCACTTTAGTGAAAGGGGGGTATCACTGTAACTGCAACAAGCTGATGGTTGTGATTAGTGTATTACAGTGACGGCTTTTTATTCTTTTTTTCTTTTCACTTGAAGACCTGAGGGGGTGGGCGCTGGCTCATAGTACCAGACCAGGACACTGGTTGAGCCAGCTATGCTTCTGCCAGTCATATACATCTGTACAATTTCACCTAACATATAACCACACCAACTAGCTATAACAAAGCCACAGGCAGGGAATCAACCCTTGATTGGATACTAACACCTTCTCCAAATAAAATGTCATCCGATGGAATTCTGTCAGACAGCCTAATTGATCATTTACCAATCTATACCATAAGCTACCAAAGCAATGCCTCAAAACACATCATTACAGCCTAGTAAAAAATACTACTTTTCATGAAGATGCTTTTCTTAATACACTATGTCTCATTAACTGGGAATAATTAAAGACTCTTCCCATAAATTATGCTGTCTCTGAGTTCTATAAATCTTCCTGGGTGTTCTAAATGCATTAGCCCCATCAGAATAAAAAAAAGTCAAAGCTAATCCTGCCTCATGGCGGTCCTTAGCAACTAAACAAAGAGACAAAGCGTGGAAGTCCTGGACAAAAAATAAAACACCTCCTGCTCTACTAGCATATATACAACTAAGAAACCCAACAAAACTTATCACCAAAGATAAGAAAACCTACTACTTAGCCAGTCAAAACATACACACTAACAGTAGTGTAATAATGGTAGGGCAAAGGGGGCATGTGCCCTGGGTGCAAGGTATTATAGGGTGCAATCCTGAAGTGCTGTTCCTGCATTCTTTTTTCTGTTCCAGCATTTTTGAATGCCTGTACTGAAAGCAACTCGCCAACTTCTAGGGTAAGCTGTAGCAAGCCAGTTGCTACAAATATAGCAATCAGCTTGCTGCAGTTTAAAATGTGACAACTGTGTACCTGGCTGGCTTGGAAAGCCTATGTATCGAAGCAGAGCTGAGTTTTTTGTTTTTTTTTATCTTTTAGTGAAGACCTGTGGCAGGGAGGGGGCATGTGCTTCAGACTGCCATGTGAAGTCTATCAGACCTGTCTTGTTTTGTCTCTTCAGTTTGAGCAGGGGGTTGGGTGTTAGTTTAGGGACCATCACAGGCAAAGGGCACTGGTTGAGCCAGCTATGCCTGTACACACTAATAATCCAAAACTGTTCTGTGCTGCAATGAAACTGTTAAATCCAGGACAAGCAACACAGCCAGCACCAAATACTCAGAAACAAAATGATGCTATAGTCAATCAATTCAGTACCACTTTACAGAGACAGTAGAGTCATTAACCAAGTGAGTAACTAATCAAGCTCTCGAGGTCCCTTCTCAGTCAAATAACCTCCTTCAGCATTTCTTCTTTCAACCAGTTTCCATGGATACCATCAAAAAGTACCTCAAAAAATTAAAAACCTACTACAACTACACCTTTCAGCTTACCTGGCAAACATCCTAAAGTAGTAGCTGCAGCTAAAGCTATTGCGTATACAGTTTCACTTCTGATAAATCAATCCATATTGGAAAATAAAGACCCCTCTCTGTGGAGAGAATCAATCATTATTTCACTGCACAAGAGCGGAATTAAAACAAATCTTTTAAACTAAAAGCTGAGTGCTATTTTATCTCCCCTATGAAAAATATTAGAAAAATGTATTTCTAAGCACCTTATAACTGTCTAATAAATAACCAGCTTCTGTATTCAACATCCTCATCAATGTACAACTGCTGCTTTGGAATGTTGTTAATTCTGTCAGCAGCCACAGACATGCCAGAATCTTAGTCTCCACCATCTTCCTAGACTTATTAAAGGCTTTTGATACTATTTCCTACCAGTATCTCTTACATAAACTTTCCTCCTTAGGGCTCACCAACTCTTCAGTGTAATGGTTCCACAGCTACCTCTCAAACAAAGCACAAGCAGTGAGGTGGAAAAATGATTTCTCTACTTTCTTGCCAGTAATTATTGGTTCATAAGTGTTTACTAGGCTAACAACTATAAGGGCCTTTATAAGCCTAGCCATGCATCCCAAATCTCTGACAGGTTCTGATACCCTTGATAAGTGTAAGCATGGGCCTGGGAATGAACCATTTACAGGTTACCTGTGTCCATTAGTGACATAGGTGCCAAACTGGGGATGAATTTCCAGTTTCCCATCCAATTGTCCAAGTTGCACTTGAATTGGGTTAGGGAGGAACTCTGCTTCACATGGATGGGGAGCCTGTTCCATAGAAGGAGCAGTCTCTGGGATACATACCTGTCTCCCCAGCAGGTCCTGTTTATATCACAGGTGAAGTTTAAGCCTTTAGAATGGGCAGTTCTGGTGCTGTTTGTTTTGTGGATATGCAGGAGACCCATCAGAGTGGGGTCTGACAATGCCCTGTATGCCAGGCATAAATCTCCCCTCAAAACCCTGTAGGAGGCAGAATACTGGGATAGGGCCTTGAGGCAGTCTGCATAGGACATATTACTTACACCCTGTATTCTTTTAGTGATGACCCTCTGTGGACATTCCAGTTGTTGGATATGCCTGGTTAGGTATATACCAAAGGGGGCACTGTACTCAAAGATAGGTATGATGAATGCCAAATACAGTGGAACAATGACTTCCTTGGACTTAGATGCCATACCTTTGTTTATAAGTTGTGCATCATAGAATGATTTCCTCACCACTGTAGACACATGATGATCAGAGGCTAAATTACTTTCTATGTATGTGCTTAAGTCCTTGACTACTGGGTCAACTCTGAGGGGTGTGTTGTCAATATGATAGTTACCAGGGATAGATGACTTCCCAAAGGATACTATTATGCATTTATTGGCATTTAGTTTTAGTCTATGGCTCTGACACCAGTTGTTTGCTGTGTCAGCCCCTCCTGAAGAACATTTGTGTCAGTGCGAGATTCAATTACAGCTCCTAATTTGCAATCATTTGCAAATTTAGTCAACCAGAGGCCACTGACATTGGCCTTGACTTCTGAGAAGTAAATGCCAAAAAAGGAGAGGTCCAAGAAATGATCCCTGAGGGACTCCACTTGTGACTGGCCTCTTTGTAGAGGTGAACTCAACAATTCTAACTTCCTGGGTCCTGTCTGTGAGCCAGTTGGCTATCCACAGAGTGGACATACAGGTTTGTACCTACCCTCTTAAGTATGTTAACAATGCCTGAGTGGGATATTGTGTCAAATGCCTTGACCAGGTCAAGGTAGGCAGTGTAAATGATTTTGCCCTCATCCATTGCTTTAGTAACCTTCTCAAAAAGGTCCACCAGGTACAGTAGGCATGATCTACCCTTGACAAAACCAAACTGGGTTGGGTTGACTGTCTGGAAGTTTACTATATCTCTCTTGATCATTTCCGTGGCATTACATATAAGGCTGGTGATGAGACTTATGGGTTTGTAGTTTCCAGGGTCTGTAGATGGCCCACATTTGTGCAGAGAGATGATTGTTGCCTTTCTCCATTCATGAGGCACAAAGCCAGTTTGGAGGTAACAGTTAAATAGTAATTCCACAGGCCTTGATAGGTCATGTTTTATGCTATTTAGAAGGCATCCTGGGATATTGTCTGGGCCCACTGATGCGGTGTTCTTGGTCTTAGAGAGAGCATTAAGGAGTTATATTTGATGGTATTTCCTGAGGGAAGGTTGAGGGGGAGGCAGGGATAAAGTTGGAGCTGAATTTATCAGCTAGTAGGTTTGATATATCTTCTGGCTCACTATAGGTGGCTGTGTTTACAATGAGGTCTGCGCACAATTGGGTATTGCCTTTGAGGGTGTGGACATAGCTAAAGAATGCCTTGTGCTTGTTCTTGTCCTGGGAGGCCAAATTCATCTCAAATTTGGCTTTGGTAGACTTTATTTGTCTCTTGATGTTTGTTTAGTTTGATGAGAGTGCTTTTATGCTGCTGGGTGCTGCACCTCCTAATTTTTCCATGATTTTCTTCCTCTTGTTATACAGCTGATTGATTTTGTGATTCCAGCAGGGTGACTTGTTTTTTGAGTTAGTTCTGTACTTCTTCCTGGTGGGTACAGCTGCCTCTATGAAGCTATTAGCATGCTTGTACAGGGTTTCTGTGAACAGTTCTGCATAAGCAGAAGTGTTCTCAGGGTTTATGGGGACTTGAAATGTTGCCAGGTTGTCACTTAATAGCAGGAGGTTAGCCTTGGAATAGTTACTGAATATTCCAGGTTTAGCTGGGGGTACAGGTTTTATTTTTACTTCAAAGGAGACCATTTTGGGGTCTGACCTTACCAGGGAAGGCATTTCCATAGCGGATTGTGCAGCAGTGTCCCATATTAGTCAGGACCAGATCCAGTATGGTTGCACCCCTGGTTGGTGTATTGGGTATCTGGTCCAGGGTGTTTGTGTTTACAAACTCCAGGAATATCTGTGCATGTACGTTTGGTGTCATATAAGATTCCCAGTTAATAGTGGGGCAATTAAAGTCATCCATGAATATGGTATTGTGTTGGATGGTTAGTGTTTCTGATATATTTAAATACATAGTATGGGTTTCCTGGGTCATGGAGGGGGGCCTATAGCTTGCAAGGAAGTGGTATTGGATTTTACCTATGGTGATTTGAACATGCATCACAAGTGCATTGTCCTGTTTGACAAACCTTGAAGTATATTTATTTTTGATGTAAATAGAGACACTTCTACCTTTAGTCCCTGCCTGTGAAGTAGCTGGCCTAAATGTGTGGAAGGCATTATAACCTTGCACTGTTGGTATCCTTCAGGGATCAAGACTAGGCCCCATACTTTGCAACATATTCATCAATGACCTCTATACTGCTACAAAAATGTTATCCTAATTGAATACACTGACGACTTGACCCTTATTTGTTCTGCAAAATATCTCTCTAAACTCTGAGACCTTGCACAACAATCCTTATCAATTGAAACATAACTAAATAATTCACAACTTCTAAACCATAAAAAAATATTCCTCTTCACTCCAAAATACATGTCTACAAAAAGTAGCATTCACTATATCTATGACAAAAACGCCATGTCAGAACAAGTAAACCACAGAAAATTACAAGGTGTCATTATAGATAACCAGTTGAAATTTGTCCACCATGTATCACACATGGTTAAAGCACTCATCAAAACTAGGTACATTATACAGAGGAAAAGCCTTTCTCACTGATATAGCCAAAAATGCATAGGCTCTTCTTTCTTACTGCCATCTCTCCTGTATGCTGCCCCAATCTTTACTGAACTTCAAATCTCACAACTGTCCAAACTTGAGCCGTTATAATAAATTAGTTAAATCTGCTGTAAACAATAACAATAGAAGACACCACTACCCAGCCATTATAGAATTAAACTGGTTAAAACTACCACATCACCTGGCTCTTTCTAAGCTAACTACAACACACATTCTCTATAAGCCAGAAAATTGCCTGCCCCCTTAACAACTTAATATAACACTACTCCTCCAACAGAATTTTATGTTCTAGAAAACAAAAAATCAGTAATCACTATAACAAATCATTGAATACTGCAGGTGACTCTCTATATTTAAATGATGTAGCTAAACCATGGAACACAACCCACTACCACTGAAATCCATTCTGAATGAAAACTCATTTAAAACACTAAAAACTTCATACATCAAATCAGTCGATTTGCTCATATACATCTCCAGGGTAAACATCACTGTCACTATCTGCTTGCCACATCATCAGACCTTTTATCTTCTATTAGAATCCTCTACTCCTCAAGCTGTCTTCACCTATGTATATCTGAATAGTTTTAAAAGCATCTCCCAGCTATAGTCATTATTTTGTGACACTGTTCATCCACATCTCTAGACTTCTAATATAAACCTTATGATAGTCATATATATATATATATATATATCTACACACACACACACACACACACACACACACACACACACACACACACACACACAAAGTCATATATATATATATATATATATATATATATATATATATATATGTCTGTATGCAATATATATATATATATATGTGTCTGTATGCAATATATATATATATATATATATATATATATATATATATATATATATATATATGTGTGTGTGTGTGTGTGTGTGTGTATGTTTTATCAACATTTTCTGCCCTACCTAGTTATCTCTATCTCAACTTCTTTGAATTTCTTAACACTAATTGCATGAGCTATTATCTATATGACAAATCCACTAATAGACGTCTTCAAATGCCCAATGTTCAACATCTACTAATGCATATGTATCTTTTGTACTGTAATAGGTGCCTCTAATTTCATATAAGTGTAATGTAATTAGCAAATGTGTGTGTCTAATTGTTAAAGTCTATTATTTAATGTCTGTTGATGTATATTACTGAATGTATGGTTAAAAATGTTTGCAATATGTTGGAGCTTTTCTACACAGGCCTCCACTGAATAGAGGTTTGACTTGTCTCAGACAAACCCAGTAAACAAAAGCAAAGTAAAGAATAATTAAACTGCTGTAGTCATTCTACTCCACAAAAGTGGAATAATGACTGACACGGCCAACTACAGACCGGTCATTCTCACTAGCCTTATGTGTAAGGCAGTGGGGTGCATCATTATGGACCTCATAAACAAGGACATGGGCAGTCTTCAAACCTGGTTTGTTAAAGGCAGATCCTGAATCTTGAACCTGTTGAACAAGTTACTAAGTCATGAGACTCTGGTAAGTGGGTTCACATGCCATAACTGAACTTGGCCAGAGCCTCAGATACCATTCCAGAGTTGGACATCTCTGATAAACTAATCCAATTCAAGTAAACCCCTGTGTTACTCAATGGATAACAAAGGTAAACCCCTGTGTTAATCAATGGATAGAAAACTAGCTAACCAAGGTAACCCTGCCTGTCTGTGTTGCAGGCACACACTCAACTAAAGGAGTGATTAACAATGTTGTTCCACAGGGATCAGTCCTGGGACCACTCCTCTTTGGTATCTAGTTCTCTGATGTTAAACCAGACACAGCAAATGCCTATGGCTGATAACGTTTCCTGATGACAGCAAACTTAGACTTGTCATAAATACCCCATTTGACCTACATATTCTCCAAGAGGGCCTAACTCATTATAACAAGTTGTATTTGTACCACAGACTGATCCTATCACATAAACATCTTCCACCTAAAAAGTGATTCAGTAATTAGAGACTTGGACACCTTCACTGGCAGTGAACTATCCTTTTAACACCATGTGAACATTGCTATTAGGAACTCCTTTTATAAAGCCAGACTATTACCTGGGACCTATCTTCTAGTTTCAAGGAAGTCATCATGCCTTCTGCTTTCCCTTTTCAGACCAGTAATTGAATGTGCTGGATCAGCATCCTAGTAAAGCCTATTATATTTCCTTATACTGGAGGGAATTTGGCCAAAGCACTGATAAAATTTGAAGACATTTTATGGATGTGACATTTTTTGGTAGGTTTAGCACACATGCATGCTTTTTAACTTAATGATGCTGTGGCTTGCTTTATCTTTACTTCATTTAACCATACTTAGAAAGAGTTTATTTTTATTTGATTTTTCTTATATTAGTGTAAAGAATGACAGTTTTATACTATTGAAAACTAGAAACTCCCTGCAAACTACCAGTAAATTCAATAATATAAATTTTTGAGAAGTGCATTTTTTTATTTTAATGAATACAAACCCGCAGCCTTGGTTGCTCACACTGGCAAGCATCTCCTATTGCTTCTGTTACAATCATATCTGTGGTATCTCAGGTATAAGTTGTATTGGTGCTTATAAATTTAGCATTTCACATAACAATAAACGAATGATAAAAAGAAGAAATACAATAAAGCAGAAATTTTGCAATAATCTTGATCCATGACTGTCATTTGTACTGACCTCACAGATCTGTTTCTCCCAGATATGAAATAAGCCCTGTGACATGTACTCTGCCATTTGTGGACTGGACACTTGATTACCACAGCTTCACATGTGCTATTACTGTAGCTGTCCTACTGACAAGAGAACAGTTATGCCCCCTCCTCCATGTAACAGGATTACTACTCCATTGTGATTATTCACTAGTACATAGACCCACAGCATTGTTTTGATGCCGTGAAGTTGTTATATATAAAGTGCATTTTGGTTTGAGGGCAAATTTCCCACACTGGGTTATGCAAGGAGCTTGCCCTTGCAAAAGTACTGTTTGACTGTATTAATGTTTCTGTTTTTTCTTTCACTTAAATTCTCTTTGGTGACTTAAATTTGGTTGCATCTCAACTCATGCATCTTTTATTACATCACTGCTTCACTCAGCTTTGGATGGTGACGTGTACTGAGACAAACTCTATTTCAGTGACATTTAGTACAGCCTGAGGATTGTATTCAATGGCACAAGGCCTTGTTTAAGTTAATTTGATACACCACCACCCTTAATTAGCAGGGTAGGATGACAAAGCTCCATTAGCGATTTCCAGAAAAAGTGCATGCCACACAATGACTCGAGGTGATCGAATGGCAAGATGGCAGCAACTGGCTGTCGAACGGAATGTCCATTCTCTGTTTTAGAGCTTTTGTTTCCTTAATTTCATTTATTCTTTGTTTGCTTACTTAGTTATTTTTAAGTCAATCTTTTTATGCTGTATAGTTATTTTTAAGTCAATCATTTTATGCTGTATGTATTTTTTTTTTCGTTTTTGGTCTAGTCTCAAAGAATTGTCATTCTTCTGTGACTGCCACTAATGTTGCCATTACGCCATTACGTGGTTTTTGTGTTTGACAGCACCAGATTGGGCTGGTGAGGAGACAATGTCTGAATGCTCTTGTATTTCTTTGTTTTGTTCTATTCTAGTTGTAAGAAGCTGTGAAATTCCTGATCTGAAACTGTCATCGGTCTGAATCCAGGGGATGATGGAACCGACAGAGGCTTATATTTGTTGTGCAATTATGATCTCCATATTCAATTCAACAGTCATTTGCTCTTTTTTGGAACATTTACAGTCATTGTATAATTTGACAGTGATCAATAGCTGTTGACACATGCCTGTTTTCCAAGAGCATTCTGCACTTCATTCATAAAGCCCACAAATGACCATTGCTGGACTTTTGTTTCTTTATTCATGGCATCTTCATATGGAGCTTCTGTCTGATTGTTGTCCAGGAGCTCTCGGGGCTACACCAACATGTAAGTGCCATTTATCAGGATTTCTTCTACATTCATTGGACAGCTGAACATCCTAGTCTATTATTCAGTGTTCAATTTGTGGGCGGTCGCGGTGGTACAGCGGTTAGCATTGCCACCTCATAGTAAGAGGTTCTCCCGTTCAATCCTCAGCTGGGGTGCCTTCTGTGTGGAGTCTGCATGTCTTCCCTGTGGTCATGTGAGTTTTCTCCCAAAGACATGCTGTAGGTGGATTGGACACTCTAAATTGGCCTTAGGCATGTGTGTGCCTTCTGTGGAAGGTTGGGTGCTGGACTGGCAACTTGACACCGTAAAACTCCACTGCCAATCATGAACGGACAGGTGATCCATTGTGGCGACCCCTAACCGGGAAAAGCCAGAAAGTGTTCAATTTGTATAGATGTTATTTTCTGTTGCACATGGTGATGTCATTGTTTTTATGACTTCTGTGATCTATTAAGTCACTGGTGATTGTCTGGGTTCCACGTTAACTGTAGCTATTATAGCCATGTTTTAATTCAGCATTTTTTCATATTATTTAAATGAGGTAGTGCTGTAATTGTAAAATTGATTATTAATCACGTTTATTTAATAGCATGCCGTAGGGCCTTTATATTATTCAAGAGTTGCTTGCATTTCTTTTCGTATTTTTACGTATTTTTAATCATACGATGGTCTAATGTTTTTGCATTTAACTATTACTTTTTTTCTGTTTTGTTGTATTTCTTTTTACCATTTGTTTATTGTTATGTAATGTGCATAGATTACAATCACTGTAAAAAGTTTAACTTGACCTATAGTTATTCACCTATTAGTGCTTTTTTATTTTTATGACCAACTGTTCTTTTCTACCGTAAAGGTGTTGCTTTATGCGCTGCGTTTTAGATCTCACCGCTAATGACTGAGATTTATAAGCAAACGCTGCTTACTGGCACAGCTCACATTTTCAAACAGGTCACCGTATGAAGCAACTAATCAGACAAGCATTAGGCTTTGAACAATGAAAGCATGCCAAGCAAATGGCTGCATAAGAAAACAGAACTTTTGCCATAACAGAACGGGCGTTACTGGACTGCTTCATGGCAGGAGCAGTGATACAGTCGGGCACATGACTAAAGTGATGGACCTCACAGCTATGCTATGCTTGGAAGGCTCATGCATGTAGCATAGCACTGTGTAGCTGCAGTTTGTGTTGATCTGGCACAAGAGGATGGCATAGGGGCCATTGGCTACATCTATGTGGGTGTGCATAACAAAGTACCAGCCCCCCTGTTCTTCATATAAATGGAGAGGAAATGGGGTGAATAGAAAGTAGGAAAGGGGAGACCAGAAAGTAGAAATAAACATACAAGGTTAACCATAAGGTCTGAAAGGTGGAGAAGAAGGAAAGGTATTTTTGTATGGAAACAGGCCCATTTGAGAGATTTAGATAAAAGGACTAAGTGGTTAAGGCAGTAAGGGACAGCCATAGATGGGACAGAGGCAGAAAGGCAGACTGTGTAAGAAGACAGACAAATGTAGAATACAAATCCAGACAGACAGGGTGGTATATACAAAAACATGGGGAAGACAGTGGATGGACAGATATAGAGTGAAGGCCAGTAGTGATGGTCAGGAATAGAGAATGAACAAGGAATAGGTAATGACATGAGAGAAGGACAAGTCCAGGATAAGAATATAGTGGAGTTCCAGCATGGATGAATTCCAGGCCAGTCGAGTAGATAGCAAATCTAGGCATCACTCACCAGGGTGTCTGATATTATGGGTCAGTTGTTCCCTCAGGTTCCACTGAGTGGGACCTGACTGTCATGCAATACCACAAGCCATGTCAGAAGGCACTCCTCATTGCTACAGCAGGGAGGGGCCTAACTGTCATGCAATACCACAGGCCATGTCAGAAGGCACTCCTTATTTCTACAGCAGGCATCCAAATGTCTCCATATTTTGTTCTTGTGATTCATACTAGTGAGACAGTGTGAGAATCATTTGATAATTGAGAAACCAGAGATTGAGAAGGCATGATTCACAGAGTCAAAACACTTTGGTGAAATCAACAGCTAGGGCACCAGTGAGATTCCATTTCCTAGTACTTGTAAGTATAACATTGGAAAGTGCAAGTAAGGCTGTTGGTATGCTTCTATTTGTTTATAACTCTATGCTGATATTGGCAAATGCATGATGCATTAGCAGATAGATTTTGTAAGCTGATTGGATGCAGCTTTCTTCATGGATATGGCAAGCCTGAAATGGGACAAAACTCAGTTGTGTTAGGGGACTGGGTCTACTTCGAATTATTGAAAACCTACTTACCCGAAAATCAAACAGACAAGGGGACTTTGCTGAAAACTCAGTTTAACAAACACCCAGATCACTGCAATGTTACCCTGGGAAATGAACCACTTGGCTACCAACACATGAAAAACAAACTGAAGCAAATCAAACCCACCCAAGTGGGGGGCTCTTCCCCCACACCCACATCCCCCTAACTAAATATACCAACTCCAAGATCACACTATAGTGTAGAAAAGGGCAAAGTTCACCACTGGGTCCAAGTGATTACTTTTCCAGAGTAAAATTCCAGTGATTCAAGAGTTTGGGAAATTAAGTGTTTGGCAAAGTTGTTCCGGTGTTCAGAAGTTCAGTGAAGAGGGTTTTCAATTATTCCAGGTAGACCCAATGGACTTGAGGTATTTTGGTATGCAAGTGACTCCTTCTTTTTCCCAAAAATTTGGGAATTTGTGCTGTGTAAGGGAGAGGTTGAACAGATGGCATATATGAAGACAGCAGCATGTCTTTACATAGTTTCAGGAGCCAGAGAGAGAGAGAGAGAGAGAGAGAGAGAGATCGTCAGATCCAGGTGACTTATTGTGTAATGATTGTATTGGATTGCTGGCTTCATTGAGGGAGATCCTTCTGAGGTAAAGGAATGGGACATAAGACTCAGGTGTGGTGTATTAAGGGAGTTAATGGTTCTGTAGGCTGCAGGATGTTAATGAATTTCTTCTTAAATTCTTCAGAAGTATCAGTTAGGTTAAATGCATTTGTTTTAGAATGTCTGGCTAGCTAACTGCCTAGTGTTGGAGAATGTAGAAGTTTGTCTGCTATGCAGGTTAATTGTTCTGTGGAACTTATAGATTTTTGGCTTGGTCACACAGTGTTTTCTATTTGTTGTGGTCATCCAGAGTCTGTGTGCGCTTTCAAGTTTTCCAAATGTTAACTTGGCTAACAAAAAGGCTAAAAGAGCAGTTGCAATAGCAAAGCAAAGAAGAAGGCATCAGTGGCATGCTACTAGCTTCTAGAAAGGGACTTCACAGATAGCACAAAGAAACTCTATCAGGTTGCAAAGCAAAGACAGAAAGATAAAGAAGATAGTGATCAGATACCCATCATAAGGGATGCCAGAAACAACCTGCTCACCAGCCCAGAGGACATCAAAGGCAGATGGAAGGAGTACTTCCAGCAGCTTCTGAATGAAGAAAACCCCACAGAAGCTGTACTGCCCCAGACGCAGTCTATGAAGAAAAAATAAGCAAGAACAACATTTAGGAAAATGAAGCCAGGAAAGCAGCAAGCTCAGATGAGTTCACAGCAGATACGATCAGGATGTTAGGCGAGTTAGGGGAGAAATAGCTTCAGGGGGTATTCATATCAGTATAAAGAGAAAGACATATTCCAGATGATTGGAGAACAAGCATACTAATGCCAGTGTACAAGAACAAATGGGACATTCACAGCTATGGGCAGTATGGCGGTATCAAACTCCTGTCACACTGCATAAAAGTTCTGGAGAGGGTGATTGATAAACAAATATGCAGAACAATAGAAAGTAAGATCAGAGATGAGCAGTTCATTTTCAGATCAGGATGCAGCACAACTGACCCAATGTTTGCACTGAGACAGATAGTTGAGGAGAAGTTAGTGATGAGGAACAATTTCAACTGGGGATTCTTAGACTTGGAGAAAGCATATATACAAGCCTCCAAAAAAAAGCTGATTTGGGCAGTCCTGCAATGGTCTGAAATTCCAGAAACATTGGTAGAATTAGTGTAGACTGTCTACAAGGACCCAATAACACAAAAATGAACAATGTTTCGACTCACAGTTGGGTTCCCAGTGGGAGTGGGTGTGCATCAGGGTACAGCTCTGAGGTCACTGCGGTTCAGACGATATTAGTAAACAGGTTGGCAGGGACAGATCAACAAAGCTGCTGTATGCAGAAGATTTGACATTGCATGCAGACTTTGAAAAAAACTTCAACAGATGAGAGGAAAGGAATGGAATGGAAAACTGAAGGCAGTCGGGATGAAACTAAGTACAGAGACGACAGTTGTAATAGCAGCAAATGGGGGAAATCAGAAGACGCTGTGAATTGATATAGAAGGGAAAACAGTGGAGAAAGTTAGCAGCTTCAAGTATCTGGGAGAGGTGGTTGAGGAAGAGGGAAGGTTGAATGAGGAGGTCAAAGGTAAAATCACTGGAGCTGCAGCTGACTGGCACAGAGTGTCAGGTGTTCTATATGACAGAAGAATGCCAAAGAAGGTGAAAGATAAGGTGTACAAAACAAGTGGTGTGACCAGTACTACTGAATGGTACAGAAACCCGGGCAGTGAAGGTAGATCAGTTGAGGAAACCAAATGTAGCAAGCATGTAACACAGAGGAGACCCAGTACTCAAAGTAGTAAAATGCAAACCTTTAATGTAAGCGCTTTCGTGGAGGTCAATGCCCTCACTTCTTCAGACAACTTTACAACATAACTACCAACCTTTTTATATACTTGATGAACATCCTTAATTATTTAATTATCAATCAACCATTTGCTACTTGTAAAACAACTATAAGTACATACTATTAAACCACCTTTTAAAAGTTAGCACAATGTGTGCATTATATATATAAAAGAATCAATATAAAACCCTCTATTTAAATATATGTATATTTTTTCTTAAATAATCATATACATATTTATACTCAAAATAATTAAATATATTAACATGTTGCGACTTCATTATTAAGTCAAACATTTACTACAAGCTCTTAATGACTACCTGCTTATCTTGCTTTCATATTACATGCGCCCAACCATTATCTACGTAATGCCCTGAGCTTTAAAATACTCTTAATGGACATACTTAAGCCTGGGGGAGAATAGGCTAAAGTCCTTATTTGCCAGGAAGGTTCCTGTTCTTCGAGGATAAGTTGCCAAGGCCCTCCTCTTGGGTCTAATGGGGTTTGTTGTAATACAGAGAAAGTGAATTTATGCTCTGGGTGAACCATAACGTGCTTAGCTAGTGCATTATTCATATCCCACTTGAGAATACAATACTGATGTTCATATATTCTTTGCTTGAATTTTCTTTTGGTTTTACTGATATAGAAAGAGGGACATGAATCACAAAATGCAACATACACTATGCCGTTAGTTTCACAATTGTATCTCCCATTTAAAATATATAACTTGTCCCTTATCTTAATGGACAACCCTGTTCGAACATACTTACAATACGAACATGCCCCACATCTTCTCATTCCTATATTGTTGGATTCTATGCTTTTCCCTTTGGCACTATTTTTTCTTTCTATTATACTTTTTAGGTTTGCACCTCTTCTATAGGTAAACTTGGGCCCACTTCCTAATATTTTATTAATCATGTGATCCTCGAGTATAATGGCCCAGTTCTTAAAAATGATTTCTTTGATTTCTTTAGAGTCAATACAAAAGGTAGAGAAGAAACTCAGCATGGAATTGTTATTGTTCCTCAGTTGGCCTATACTACCCATGACTTCTTGGGATGTTATCTCATTAGAACTCACATTAACATGTCCAGAAACTAAAGGCCTAAAATGTCCAGTTTCCCTCTTTGCTCTAACTTCTAATATGACATCCGTCAGTAATTTGTAGGGATAACCTCTTTTAAGGAGCATAGTTCTCAATGTTTCACATTCATCCAGAAAATCTGTATCATCAGACACCATCCTTGCTGCCCTTACCAGTCGGCCTTTAACCATTAAGAGTATTTTAAAGCTCAGGGCATTACGTAGATAATGGTTGGGCGCATGTAATATGAAAGCAAGATAAGCAGGTAGTCATTAAGAGCTTGTAGTAAATGTCTGACTTAATAATGAAGTCACAACATGTTAATATATTTTAATTATTTTGAGTATAAATATGTATATGATTATTTAAGAAAAAATATACATATATTTAAATAGAGGTTTTATATTGATTCTTTTATATATATAATGCACATATTGTGCTAATTTTTAAAAGGTGGTTTAATAGTATGTGCTTATAGTTGTTTTACAAGTAGCAAATGGTTGATTGATAATTAAATAATTAAGGATGTTCATCAAGTATATAAAAAGGTTGGCAGTTATGTTGTAAAGTTGTCTGAAGAAGTGGGGGCATTGACCTCCACGAAAGCGCTTACATTAAAGGTTTGCATTTTACTACTTTGAGTACTGGGTCTCCTCTGTGTTACACGCTTGCTACATTTGTTTTTTTACAGTTTGTTCAGTCTTTGGAATTTTTGGTGTTGTGGTTTAGCGTTATGGCAAGCGAAAATGGAAGTGGGTCCCAGTCTCTATTTTCTCAGCAAAACGGGACAGCTGAGACTATGGTTACTACTAGTTCATCACCAGAAGCGAAGGCTATTGGTAATTTGACTGCCCTAGTGAATGTAGTTTTGGAGAGAGTTGATGCTCTCTCACAGAAGTTCGACCATGAAGTTAGGACCCAGCGGAGTCTGTCTAGGCTGAATCCTGAGTCGCAGCCTTTCTTTCCGGTTTCTACTAACGGCCAAGCAAGAGTGGTGAATACCACAACTAATGGAGATTGGCTTAATGAACGCAGATGAAGTATTGCTGAACCTACATCTGGGAGCATGCCCACAAATATACCCGGTAACTTACAACATGAACTTACTGCTAATGGTGTTCCTTCTATGTTGAATTTCCTCAAAAATCAGGACTTTTTCACTAAAACCGTAAGCAATAGTGAAGGACATAATACCGGTACAACGGTGAGTAACGTCACAGATTTACTGCATAGGTTTGACCAGAAATTATTTAAGTGTCACAAATTGCAATTAGAGACTGCTTATTTCTATGAATGGTCATCGAAAAACATTGTTCCCAAAGGGTTGCGGCAATGGAGATACCCTGTTGGGTTAATAGAAAATTCCATTTTCCATCAGGAGTTATTGGCCCTGTTTGATAAACAAGGCTTTGATTTTCTGCATGCCCTAAATAATTTCTATAATGGAGAAATAAACAATCTCAAAGCTGAGCTTGAGGTTTTAGAACATGACATTTGCAGTGATACGGAGTTTGTCAGGTATAAATATGACTATGCTAGAATTTATACTAGCACTGATGCAACTATGAACAAGTTATTGGTTAATAAGAAAAAGAAACTTGACAGAGACCTTAAGGAATATGCTAGTAAGAAAGCATATCCCCCACCACCGAAGGCTGCTAATATGGATCAACCTCAGAGGCTATATAATTCTGAACCTGACATAACATCTGAAGAAAATAATCTGGGGGTTCATAATATGAATTCCCAGTCTCCCAAATTACATCGCAGTGAGAGAATCAGGAATAATAATGTTCAAGGACAGGCTCCCCTCTATGATAGGGGGAATAATATAAATATTAATGACCAAAATGCAAGTAATAATGACCAGGGTTTTTGGAGCGGCAATGGCACAGGATCCAACAATCCGAACAACAAAAGGAACCAATGGCAGAGAAAAGGTCACAAGAACCAGAGAAGGAGATAACATTAAATGAAGTAGAAGGACCCACCATCCTTCTAAGTACCCAAGGTGACTTTAAAATCTATAACTACACAGTGCTCAATATAGAACAAGGCATGATTGACTTTTTTGCTGATGGTTTCTCTTTCATCCCAGATCGAAGGGAAGATGTTGTAAAAACTATAATCGATCTCAAGCTATACGTTCACAAGTTGAATTTGGCAGTGCTTATGGGTGCTAATTCTACGTTAATAAATACACTTAGAGTATCTAGTGTATTCAAACCCCCCCCCCCCGCAAGTTACCTTAAGCATGTTTGAAAAAATGTGTGAAATTGATTTAAGGTCATTAATGGATGAGAAAGGTAAAAAACTCAGCAAATCTAATATTAGAAAGGATGAATGGGACTACATAAAATTGTCGGGTTACTGTAACATCAGAGTTATGAATCCAGATAAGGGGGGGTGGTTTGGTCTTCATGGACCAATCTGAATATGAAAGAAGAATGTCCCAATATTTGAGTTCGGACACCTATATTACAGTTAGCCGTAATGAAGTTAACACTGCTTATAAAAGAATTAGAGTAATGCTGAGTGATCTGTTTCTGGAAGGGTCTATAGACATCAATACCCTCCAGTACTTGACCATGCCTGCTCCTAGAATCCCAATTATTTTTGGCACACCAAAGTTACATAAAAACTTAGAGGACCCACCATTCAGGCCTATAGTCGACTGTAGAGGTTCAGTTACTTATGCATGTGCCAAATACATAGATAGCATATTAAAACCTTTATTAGGTAAGGAACCACAAATATGCAGGGATTCGTAGAACTTTTTGGAAAATATTAACAAGTTACAATTCAATGATAAATACATCTTTGTAGTAATAGATGTTAAAGATTTATACACAGTCATTCCTCAAACCTTGGGTATCTCATGGACAAGGGAATTCATGCTACATCATAAAGTTGATGATAATAAGGTGAACCTAATTGAATCATTGCTCAATATAGTATTATCAAATAACTATATTATGTTTAACAACAAATTGTTCCTACAAAATACAGGGGTGGCCATGGGATCACCCTGTGGAGCCAGCTTCGCTAACAGCGTTATGGCCCATTGGGAACAATCATATTTGTTTAAGAATGAATTATTCCAGCATATTGTCCTTTGGTATACACGTTATCAAGATGACATGTGCTTAGTATGGAAAGGGAACCTGAACTTATAGATGGTTTCATTCGTGACATCACTAACATGACTGATTTCCTGGAATTTACTTACAATGTTGGGGTTGATTCCATAACATATCTTGATGTAAAAATAACAAAAGATAGGAATAAATCCCAGTATAAAACTACAATTTTTAGAAAACCTACCCATTCTAATGTGCTTTTACATTTTTCCAGTTGTCATCCTTACCACCAAAAGAAAGCTGTGGTTAAAGGCCGACTGGTAAGGGCAGCAAGGACGGTGTCTGATGATACAGATTTTCTGGATGAATGTGAAACATTGAGAACTATGTTCCTTAAAAGAGGTTATCCCTACAAATTACTGACGGATGTCATATTAGAAGTTAGAGCAAAGAGGGAAACTGGACATTTTAGGCCTTTAGTTTCTGGACATGTTAATGTGAATTCTAATGAGATAACATCCCAAGAAGTCATGGGTAGTATAGGCCAACTGAGGAACAATAACAATTCCATGCTGAGTTTCTTGTCTACCTTTTGAATTGACTCTAAAGAAATCAAAGAAATCATTTTTAAGAACTGGGCCATTATACTCGAGGATCACATGATTAATAAAATATTAGGAAGTGGGCCCAAGTTTACCTATAGAAGAGGTGCAAACCTAAAAAGTATAGCAGAAAGAAAAAATAGTGCCAAAGGGAAAAGCATAGAATCCAACAATATAGGAATGAGAAAATGTGGGGCATGTTCGTATTGTAAGTATGTTCGAACAGGGTTGTCCATTAAGATAAGGGACAAGTTATATATTTTAAATGGGAGATACAATTGTGAAACTAATGGCGTAGTGTATGTTGCATTTTGTGATTCATGTCCCTCTTTCTATATCAGTAAAACCGAAAGAAAATTCAAGCAAAGAATATATGAACATCAATATAGTATTCTCAAGTGGGATATGAATAATGCACTAGCTAAGCACGTTATGGTTCACCCAGAGCATAAATTCACTTTCTCTGTATTACAACAAACCCCATTAGACCCAAGAGGAGGGCCTTGGCATCTTATCCTCGAAGAACAGGAAACTTCCTGGCAAATAAGGACTTTAGCCTATTCTCCCCCAGGCTTAAATGAATTTATGTCCATTAAGAGTATTTTAAAGCTCAGGGCATTACGTAGATAATGGTTGGGCGCATGTAATATGAAAGCAAGATAAGCAGGTAGTCATTAAGAGCTTGTAGTAAATGTTTGACTTAGTAATGAAGTTGCAACATCTTAATATATTTTAATTATTTTGAGTATAAATATGTATATGATTATTTAAGAAAAAATATACATATATTTAAATAGAGGTTTTATATTGATTCTTTCATATATATAATGCACATATTGTGCTAATTTTTAAAAGGTGGTTTAATAGTATGTGCTTATAGTTGTTTTACAAGTAGCAAATGGTTGATTGATAATTAAATAATTAAGGATGTTCATCAAGTATATAAAAATGTTGGTAGTTATGTTGTAAAGTTGTCTGAAGAAGTGGGGGCATTGACCTCCACGAAAGCGCTTACATTAAAGGTTTGCATTTTACTACTTTGAGTACTGGGTCTCCTCTGTGTTACATGCTTGCTACATTTGGTTTTTTACAGTTTGCTCAGTCTTTGGAATTTTTGGTGTTGCAGATCAGTTGAGGAAGCTAGAGATGATGGAGATGAAGTGCCTAAGATGGGTGGTAGGATGCACACTGTGGGACAGATGGAAGAAATGACGGCATAGGAGCAGAAACTCAAGTAGCTTCAATTGCAGAAAAGGTAAAAAAAAAGATTACAGTGGTCCAGGAACATGTGCAGGAAAACAGAAGACAATCTGGTGAAGAACAAGAGCACGACAAGAGGAAACAAAGGCATCCAAGAAAGAGATGGCTAGATTGTGTGACAGAAGAACTGCAACAGTCAGGCATGACTTAAAGAATGAAGGGGAGTGGTATTGAATTGAGAGAGATGGTGACTGTTGAGACAACACCCTGACTCCATGTAGAAAAATGGGGGGTAATGATGATGATTTGATGATGATCATCATCTTTTGCTTCATCAGGCCTTGACGCTCAGAAGACATCTTGATAAGTATGAGACTTTATATAGTCAGTCAGTTTTTAGACAGAATTAGTTTTGCAAGCATGAGAGGAGAACTGGGTAAGGATGTAGAAGCATCAGTGACACTTGTTTGGTAAAAGAGTGACCACTTTGAGACGTTTACGGGCTTGGTAATATTTAATAAGATGTCTGAAGAGTGATTATGTAAGTGACACAGGGTGAAAAGGGCTTTAGCATTCCTCAGATAGTAGTTAAAGTGAATGCAGAAGTAATCACTGATCTTAGGAAGACTGACTATTATTGAATGTTCTTTGGTTGGAAGGTTTGTAATAAAGATATTGAGATGAGAGTGGTTACTTGTTTTAATATTTATTTATTTATTGTTTATTTTTCATTTGTTGATCAGGAAAGTCCAACTGGATCAGAAACCCATTTTCAGCAGAGGCCTGGGGAGAAAAGCTCCCAAACAGGTGCAGTTAACAATATATAAAATGTTTGAGAGAGAGAACTGGTACAACTACTGTAACATTTAAGTATTTTATTCCTCTGAAGATCATGTCCTAAATTCTGTTCTTTGTCATTTTATATACAATACAATGTATTTGAAATAACTGTTATTTACTATTTTATTGTAAACTACTACCTAGTTACTTACTGTTTTTGTTTGTTTATTTTTATTGTAATCTTTAACCTTTGTTATTGCTGTGGTTTGTTTGGAGCTTTTCTCCCTGGGCCTCTACTGAAAATGGACATATATTCAGTTAGACTAGCCCAGTCAACAAATGTAAAATAAAATAAATAAAATAAATTTACATTTACATTAGAGAAGTACAAAGTAAATATTTGTGACTTAAAAATAAAAAGTAAAATGTTTCATTAACATTTTCATTAGAGAATTGCAAAGTAAAAACCTTTGACAGATGTAGGTAACATGGTCATTTCATTTACAGACAGGTGAAAAGTTTGCAGTGTTTGAAGATAACTTAAATGGTGTAAAAACAGTTAGGTTTGGAAGTATAACATCACTGAGTTTAGGAAGCAAGTTGGTTAGAATATCTAGTTGAAATGTTGGAAGGCTAGAGGTATTTTTCTAAATAGAGTTAGTCTAGCTGAGGTGGGTATTTGCAGTGTAGTTTAGGTAGTTGGTAGGTAGATCTTTGTAGACTAAAGATAGAAGAATGCAATGGTTAATATTTGGTATAGTTAGTTCACAATTAAATTGCTTAGAGCTGAGGTCAGAGAAGAAGCTGTTTAGACTGTGTATTGATGGGTCATGGAGGGTGGTGATTAAGTTTCCTAGGATAAAAACATTTTCATTGTCATGTGTCAGATCATAAAGAGTTTGAATGAGGTTGTCAAATTTTGAAAACAAGCCTAATGGGGGTGGGGTTAATAAATGGTAGTAAATGGTGAATGTAACACTTTTGGTATGATTCTGAGCAATGTCCAGGAAGCAGCTGATTAGTAGCTCAATTGTGTTGACATATATTCTTTGCTAAAGTTTGCTTTGCAATTAATACTTGTGATTATCATTCACTGGATGATTTATGTCATGTGATTTAAATACTTGTTATCTGAACCGTCCTGATGAAGTTCCACATTATTGTGAGAGGGAACAAAAGTGATTGTTTTTTTTATTTTGACAAAATGTTAATTTTTACTCAGATTCAGTTGAAATGCTTTTCTTTTTTTAAATATGTTTTTTATACATATTCATAGGTTTGGTGAATAAGCTCAAGGCCTTTTGACCACTGAAGACCTTAATGACCAGAATATCTTGTCGGAACTTAATTCCTTCCTGAAACCACATAAAATACTAAGCACATTAAACTTAAAGAGATTTTTCAAAATTAAAGTTTATTTCAGTCACGGAATAACTTTCAAAAGTGCTTACAGAGGTATTGTATACCATAAAATAAATGACCTGTTCAACTGAATGGGACTTGTTACTGATTGTTTTTATTGTCTGTATCCATTCTTGAGTGATATTATAGGAAAAAATGGCAACTGTAGTTGTATCGTAGATACACGGTTATAGTAAAAGCACTACCTTTTTATTATGTGATCTGTAATATCATCTTAAAAGGCCCCACATGAAAAGTCACTTTTGTATGTTCAGAACGTCTTACAACATGGACATTTGCTTTGTCAGAGGTGCTGCACTGTGTTGTAAAGCTGAGTGATACGACAAAGATGGAAATAATGGCGTTGTCTGTCCAAAATGTGTGTGACCTTTGACCCTTTGATGTAGTACATATACAGGTTGTAGGGGAGGAGAATAGACACCCCACATCAAGGGTTTGTTTTCTAGTACTATGCACTGTTTAACTCATTAGCACCGATTCGGTGTGGAATGTTACACCTCTAGCAGCCTACACACATCCTTGCATTTCACAGCATTTTCTGAAAATCAACTTAAAAGCCTAAGATAAACAAATTTTAGTATTTTGTGAACAATAAAAGCTATTAAAACTATACAAATAACAATGTTATCAGTAAAAACTATCCTGTAAATCAATTACAGTCAGTGCAGCCATAATCTTTTCATAAATAATATAGTATACAGTAATGCACACAAGTCCAGAGTTATATTTTCTTTCCTAAACTCTCATAAATAAATTGTTAGATGTAAACTATACAACCTAGACATATATTTTTAAAATACTTTTGTTAACCAGACATAAGCTTTGATATGACAGGAAGAAATTCCTCTCTGGATACAAGTTTAATGAGATATTACAGAAATATTAAAACATATGCTTGATTGTTTAATTAATAATATAAGTAATACTGAATATCTCTCAACATGTGCAACTTACAAGGAAAATATTACTGACAGTTTTCTTCAACAATATTTAAGGTTTCACCCGATGCCATGCAATAGTTTATAAGTCACTTGTTTTTGAAGTATAAAGTATATATGGGAATATTGCTTATTTCCATAATTACGAACAGAAAACTTGCAGTATCTCCAGTATATTGTGATATGATTAGATGTTAGTAATTTATTTTCCTGTCTTCCACCATAACATTTCACACCATATCCCTCAATGGCATGTAGGGCTCTCTGTTAAGAAAATATGAACATAAATATGAAAATATGGGTCCTTACATATTATAATTATAATAATAAATGGCAAAAAGTGATTAACTTCTCTAGCATGGGGCATCCTACATTATCAATCTTAGTGTCATTTTGTTAATTATCCCTTTCTCTTTCTAATACTTCCTGTTATTAACTGATAAGTCACTTAGTTAAAGAAGCCAGAACCAAAAAGACCATGTCATAATGAGCTATGGGTGTTAACTGGGAAAATACAAAAAATGCACTACAGGCTTAAATGAATGTAAATAATTAAGATTATACTTTGTATAGTTTATATATTATATTTACAATGTTTTGCATTTCATTGAGGGGATAAACAGTTTTACTGTAGTTTGCTTCCCAGTTTTGTGTGTGTGTGTGTGTGTGTGTGTGTGTGTGTGTGTGTGTGTGTGTGTGTGTGTGTGTGTGTGTGTGTGTGTATGTGTGTGTGTGTGTGTGTTTATGGTCTTAATTTGCCTTCCCTTATAAGCTTATTGTTTGCTTGGTTATAACATAGCTAAATTACACACACACTTTCCTATCATGGCTCGGTTGTAAGTATACCAACATCTACTATTAAATAAACTTGAGTGTTTGAATTACATGCCATAAAAATAAATGAAAATAAACAGTATGACACTGAACTGAAATGGATCATAACTGCTGTTTCACTCCAATTAGACAATAATAAACTTTGAAAAAAAAATCTTTTTTCTTACGCTGTCATTCAGAATTAAGCAGTATAGTATGTTTTTGTATAGGTAACAGCTGTTAATTTAAGGAAACTGAAGGTACTGACTGGTGGACATCCTGCAGAAGTTGGAATTTTAATAAAGATCTAGAAATTTCCATTATAAAGTTTTAAACCTGAGTTACTATTGTATGTCTGTTATTTATAATTCACTAAGAACAGTCCTGGAAGCAGTATATTAATGGAGTGCAATATGCGTACATATGCAGCACTATAAAAGTGAAGGCCCACAATGCCTGCTATTTATCAAAAATGATAAGATCTTTATTCTTCATACATATCTGTTTCTTAAAGACTCCTCTTTTGGAATCTGTAGCAGGTCATTCTACTGAACTACTGCCCTCTCTGAAAAACAGTTAAATGTTCTCTGATTTGTTTTTATTTTTTTTTGTAGTTCTCAGTAAACTTAGGTCTCTTATTCTTAAAGAAGAAAGATCTTTATGCACTGTGTCCTTAGGTTTTATCATCCCTCTTCACAATAGACCTGGAAAAACACCACAGAGTATATGCCTGCATTGAGTTTTTCCCAACTAGTTACTCAATGAATATAAACCAAGTAGCCTTAAAACATATGCACAAATCAGTCCAGGCAAATCGTAGCTGCTACTGCTTTTTATGAATTAAAACAGAAAAGTGCAGGTATCCTTGAGTCCAAAGCCCAATGAGAAGTATTTCTTCTTTTTTCTAAATGCAACTTTATTAAATACAAATAAAGCGTTTTCGCCACCCTTATTAAAGCAGCTTCTTCAGAGAAACAGATTGCAATCCAAAAAGCACGCTTTTTATAACAACAGGAAGTGACAAAACACAGTATCACATTACAATTTCAAAAAATTTTATATATGACAACACTTTTCAATATATTTAACTATATTAAAGGCTTAAAACTATAAAAAATACATATAATGCATATATTTATTGTAACTTTTAAATAAAATAGTATATATATATATATATATATATATATATATATATATATATATATAACATTATATGATGCCTTAAAATCAACGCTACATTAAAACTAACTGTTTTTAAAAAGTATAAATATATACACACCTATATGTACAGCTATTCTTTGGTTCATCAAAGGTAGTTACCTATCTGAAATAACTTGCTTAATTTTTAAACAGCTGAGATGTTGCTATTTTCATTTAATCCCGGGAACCTGAATGCATCTAATTTAAATTGCCATTCAAGTTCCCGGTTCTCCAGAATCAAAGAAATGGGGCCTCCACGAATGTTGTATGGTACTTGATCAATACACATAAAAGAAAAACTGTGTCCCGGATGGGCTTTGATGTGTTTAGCTAATGCATTGTCATCTGAATTTTTTCTGATTGCATAATCATGTTCGTAAAACCGGTCACGGGCCCTACGGTCCGTTTTCCCAATGTAGAAACCCGGACAACAATTACACAATGCAACGTAAATGACTGATTTTGATTCACAGTTTAATTTATGAAAAATCTGGTATTTTTTATTTCTGATTATAAAAGAGTTGCCAGTCTTAACAACTTTACACCTATTACAGAAGCCACAAGGAAACATACCTTGTCTGCTGTATTGGATATGTGATAGGCTTCTTTGTAGTAGATCTTTCAGATTACTACCCCTTTTGTATACAACTTGGGGCCGATCTCCTCAAGTTGTATACAAAAGGGGTAGTAATCTGAAAGATCTACTACAAAGAAGCCTATCACATATCCAATACAACAGACAAGGTATGTTTCCTTGTGGCTTCTGTAATTGGTGTAAAGTTGTTAAGACTGGCAACTCTTTTATAATCAGAAATAAAAAATACCAGATTTTTCATAAATTAAACTGTGAATCAAAATCAGTCATTTACGTTGCATTGTGTAATTGTTGTCTGGGTTTCTACATTGGGAAAACGGACCGTAGGGCCCGTGACCGGTTTTACGAACATGATTATGCAATCAGAAAAAATTCAGATGACAATGCATTAGCTAAACACATCAGCCATCCGGGACACAGTTTTTCTTTTATGTGTATTGATCAAGTACCATACAACATTCGTGGAGGCCCCATTTCTTTGATTCTGGAGAACCGGGAACTTGAATGTCAATTTAAATTAGATGCATTCAGGTTCCCGGGATTAAATGAAAATAGCAACATCTCAGCTGTTTTAAAATTAAGAAGTTATTTCAGATAGGTAACTACCTTTGATGAACCAAAGAATAGCTGTACATATAGGTGTGTATATATTTATACTTTTTAAAAACAGTTAGTTTTAATGTAGCGTTGATTTTAAGGCATCGTATAATGTCATATATATATATATACTATTTTATTTAAAAGTTACAATAAATATATGCATTATATGTATTTTTTATAGTTTTAAGCCTTTAATATAGTTAAATATATTGAAAAGTGTTGTCATATATAAATTTTTTTAAAATTCTAATGTGATACTGTGTTTTGTCACTTCCTGTTGTTATAAAAAGCGTGCTTTTTGGATCACAATCTGTTTCTCTGAAGAAGCTGCTTTAATAAGGGTGGCGAAAACGCTTTATTTGTATTTAATAAAGTTGCGTTTAGAAAAAAGAAGAAAGACTTCACATTGGGCTTTGGACTCAAGGATACCTGCACTTTTCTGTTTTAAAGTGGTTTTTACATTCTTTTTGTATCAGGCTTTTTATGAATTAGTTTGTTTTCATGATTCTGTTTTTGAGGCATTTGTTTGTCTATTTATTTTATTTATTTATTTATATTCTATTTATTTATTTTTTTTAGTAGCCGCGGTGGTGCAGCGGTAGCATTGTCGCCTCACAGCAAGAGATTCTCTCATTTGATTCTCGGCTGGAGCGCCTTCTGTGTGGAGTCTGCATGTCCTCAAGTGGCATTTGAAAGACATGCGTGAATGGGCGTGCATTTGTTGAAGGCTGGGCGTTGGGCTGGCACCTCGGCACCGTAAAAATCAATTGCTAATCATTAGCGGACCAGCTTTCCACTGTGGCGACCCCTAACTGGGAAATGCCGAAAGAAGAACAAGTTTGTCTATTTATTTTGAGGTGCCATTTTTTGCCATCACATAATTACAGATATGCGATGTTAATACAACAAGCAGTCAACACCATTGTCACTGACACAGAGAATTACATAACCAAAGGTATAAGCAGAACATTTAAAACAATAAAAGATATCAATAAAAAAAAAATAAGTGAAGCTAGTTTTACATGTAAAAATAATTAAGGAAAGTTCAGTGAAAATGCTGTCAGAGTAAGACCATCATGGAGTTTGGAATCATTACAGCAAAAAGAAGCTAAAGGAGTGTGTACGACCAGTCTTAAAAATATGAAGACGTTATTAATTTTAGTAGCAAGAAAAAGTAGAAGAGAGCTTACTTTTACAGGCTGAATTGTTAGGATGACGTAATTATAAAATCTAAGGAACAGAAGTCTGAAAACACTTTGACTACACTACAGAGTAGGCATCATTGTTCGGGTTTATACTCTTTTTTAATGTCTGTAAAAAAGACACTAAGGGTGGGTAGATGCCTGCAGGATTACTGATTCATACTTTTGGGCCTTGAATGACAGAAGCCTGACATCCGCAATGGAGGACATGCTTTGACACATTAAGCATTTGGAAGTCTGACATAAAGCAACATATCAGTCTTATGCATGAACAGGCAAAGAATACCTGACCTGAGGATATAACACATCAATACATATAAATGTATCTCTATATTAATTATGATGTTAGCAGTTAAGGAAACAGTCAAAAATACCTTTTCCTGATTTTTGTGTCTGAGTATTTCATTGGAAGTTTTTTCTTTTCCTAATTTAAACCATATTTCCAATTTTTACTTCTTTTCCAGATTTTAGTTTTTCAGTATTAGTACTAACCATGTTAGAATTTTGTTTTCCAGCCTCTCAGCTAATTATTTATTCATCTTCTTCCATACTAACATCATTTAAAGACTCCTCATTGTTTCCTAAAACTGTCTGTATGTCTTACCATTTTGTTGCACACTGTCTGTATGTATCAGCATTTTGTTCCACGCTGTTTGTATGTATCATCATTTTGTTACATACTATCTCTATGTTTCACCATTTTGTTACACACTGTCTGTATGTATTACCATTTTGTTGCACTCTGTCATTATCCCCTTGACTAATCTCATCTTCAGTTGTATTTTCCAATACCTCATTTACATGATTTTCCCGAGTTTCCATGTCACTATTGAAACCATTTTTTTTACATTTATAACACTCCATTTCACACTTTTTAACATAATGTCCTACCTAACCACATACATTGCACATCCAATTTACACATTCATTAATAATAAGACTGTTTACCCCATAAAAAAATTATATATATTTGATTATCCTAGGAATCATAAAGAACCTCTTAGACCATCTAAATTAATAGCATAAGAAAAATGCAGCATATTATCCACTTCTTTCAAGATAGAGGACACCCTCCAGACTCCATTCCATAAACCTGTTTCATCCATTGCTTTTTTAACAAAAGATATTTTTTACATTCATTTTACAAAGAACATCTTAGATTCAGCAATAACATCAGTCTGAAACTGTAACAAAAATTTTGTTTTTCAGAAGAACTTCCTGAAAAGATATACTTACTCCAAGGCTATTCATGCTTTGATGTTAATTGAAAAAAAATATGATTAGAGAATAAATTTTTGAAGGCATAAAACCCAAAGTTTTAAATAAATTCTCCCAAGAAAATTATCTTTCCAACTTACATTTTTCCATGCTTTTACTAAATGAAACTATGTCTATGGTCAGGTTTACGTTCTACTACAGCTGCAACAGCCGCGTAACTTTTCTGAGTAGACTGCACTTCTTCAGTTGCCACATACATTTTCCCACAGAACTGGTATGTTGATTCACTTCTTTCTCCTTTGCTTATCACTGCTGCAGTGGATAATGCCTCACAGTGATCTCTAATATCAGATCTGGAATGCAGAAATGCATAATCTTATCCATCAGCTCTGACACACCAATCAACTTCCATAGTTGTGATAGCACTAATCCATCACCATCGAATTCAACAGAAACATTACTCATCTGAAGAGAAGTAATGTCAACAATACCTTCATCTGACTACATTATTACACCTCTGCTTTCTGATTCCATTTGTGATGAAGTGCTGTCATCCATTCAAACAGGATGTTGCTGTCACTTCCCCTACTCAAAAGAAAAGGAGACGTTCCTCTGTACTATGGCCAAATTTCTCCTAGTCAGTAGGAATGTTACCTCAGGTCCCCTTTGAAAAGAGGTCACTGGTTCATAGGCTAGTACTAGGCTAACTGCCCTTGTGAGCCATTTTAAGCCTAGCCAGTTATCCCCTGTGAGATTCAAACCCTGTACATTGTGTTTGTAAGGCAAACACCTTAACCATTAGGCCACCCTCCCAACCTAGTAGAACTCATCAACTAACCCTGTCAACAAAGGGTAATAAACAAAATAAAAATAAATGATCTAACAACCACTGAAATCTTGTCCTTTAATGTTAGCTTGTTGCTAAAAACAACACCCAAATCATACAACTTTGACATACAGTTCTGTTTGTCATCACTGTGACCACCCCACCACTGGCCCAGTAATCAAGGAACCTCAGTCTTCACCAATGGCAACAGTGGGGAACGTACACACTGGGAGGATGAAAAGTGCACACTCAGTAAAGTGTAGTTTCCCTTAAGAGCACACAGAGATTGTCAGTCTGGGGCTAGTTTCTCCCTCTTTTTTCAGATCCCCAGTAAGACTCCCCACTGGCACAGCTATAGAGTTGAGATCTCATCTGACCTTGAGCACCCTCTCTGTCCAATCAGTGCTTCATGTCCCTGCCCAAGTAGCTGACACACACACTCTTTGAGATTTGATTTATACATAAACACACACCTGGGAAAGGCTGGCACAGGTTCACTAGTTATGCCATCTTTTGTTCAGACTATAAGGTAGTTATTACTGCCACCAGCCAACAAGGGGTGTTAAATCTTACTGTGTAATGTTACTATCAATACAAGTGGGAGTTTGACCAAGAGAAGGCTATTAGGAGTGCTCCACACAGTGTCACCAAATAAATATGCAAGTACTCTCAGAACATAAATATGTCTTTGTACAGATCAGCCACAATGATAGGTTTAATATATTTAATAATAAATAATGAAAGAACAAGAAAATACTCAGTAAATAATCACAGTTACATCACATTTCAAAACCCTGGGAAATATTTTAAAAAAACATTGCAGAACATTCTCAAATAAATAAAGAAAACATCTAAGCTATACTTCGCTATATTCCTGTCTGAATCTAAGAGAAATTACTGTACCCCAGTTAACTTACTTCCAGATCAAGGCAAGTGTGGTTAACGGATCTTCTAGATAATGTTGTTGGGTCCAAGTCAGAATATAAAATACTCTGTCTCTCTCTCAGAGAGTTCCTAAATTAATATTTCAAATGTTACTGCTAGGTTAGCTTGCAGGCTAACATCACTTCTTGTCATCTGATTATAGTTCTTATGCTAACCCCCCATTGCTAGAAATTGCAAGCCTTTAGAGCATCTACCTGTGAAAAATACATAGCCCTTAGATCTTTGCAGCTGCTGGAAGATATAAAACAATAAAACAGTTAAAATCTTTGCAGCTGCTGGAAGATATAAAACAATAAAAGTTACAAGATAATGCAGAAAGCTCCCTAGCTTTAATCATCCTGTCTCCTTGATGCACTGAAACCATCTTTTATGGTGCTGTTATAAAATAATTTAATTTCAACTGTTTTTCTGAAATTTTGCAGGTTAACCTTCTATGTGCCGGTTCCTACTGTTAAAATATGTACATTTACACAATTACAATAGTTTATATACATTTCTGTCCTCTTTCAGTAGGGTACACTGTGGACACATCTCTAAGCTGAGTACTCTACAGCATATCTCTTCAGCACACATGTCTGTACAAGCCATCTTATATGACATACAGTTCTAATACATTTGTAACATAAGCATATGAATCATGTTGCTATTCACAAATGACATATGATTATTTACAAAATTCCAGACAGTTGTGCTAGCAGTACCTTCTTTTGTCACATTTATCTTCCCTGGAAGACTCAAGCTAGTTTTTCAAGTGACCTTTGAGAAATGTTGCTTGAGAGGATGGGATTCTAGCTACTTTGGCATTGCTGACCCCAGTACAGTGCTGCAATGTCCTATCATATGCCTGCAATCCTAGGCTCCTACATAGTAATTTGAGACTTTCCTGGCTGGCTTCCTGTATACATAGATCCCCCTTAGACTCCTCCTGCCTCCTACTGCCAATACTTAGCACAAGGGCCTCCTTGTCATGGTAAGGTTTCATCAAGTTAACATAGTACAATTTGTGCCCCTACCTCCTTCCTAGTAGTTCTATCATGCAGACAACATCACTGACCTTTCTTACCACTTTGAAGGGTCCCCTCCCAAGCTGCCTGCAGCTTGTTGTGTCTGACAGGAATGAGAACCATAACCTGCTGACCCTCAGCATACTCTCTAGCTTGAGCATTTCTGTCATACCAGACCTTTTTCTGCTATTGGGCTTCTGCCAGGTTCTCCTGGGCCAAGCCCATGAGTTCCTTAAGCCTTGCCCTGAGGTTTAGGACTCATTGTGGGATTCACACTCACCCTCCCACTCATCTTGAATCAAATCTAGAGGTCCCCTTACCCTATGCCCATAGAGCAACTCAAATGGTGAAAACCCTGTGGATTTGTGGGGCACCTCCCTGTAAGCAAACAACAAATGAGGCAAATATTTGTCCCACTCCCTCTTGAACTGGTCTGCAAATGCCTGTAGCATGGTCTTGAGTGTAGAGTTTAACCTCTCAAGAAGACCATTAGTCTGGGGGTGGTAAGGTGTGATCTTTAGGTGCTTCACCCCATAGTACTCCCACAGACAAGCCAGCAGGCCTGACATGAAATAGGCACATCTGTCAGTCAGTATTTCTTTTGAAAACCTACCCTGCTGAAAATCTCTAAGAAAGCATTTGCCAACTTTTCTGCCTGAATGGAGGACAATGCCACTGCCTCAGGGTATCTGGTAGCATAATCTACTATCACTAGGATATACTTCTTTCCTATCAAGCTTGGGCTACTCAGAGGCCCCACAATATCCATAGCTACCCTCTGAAATGGCTCCTCAGTCACGGGCAAAGGTATCAAAGGAGCTTTGATGTTGTCTCCTGCCTTGCCTACTTTTTGGCACTGCTCACAGGTCCTACAGTACCCTGTTACATCTCTGGAAATCCCAGGCCAATAAAAGTTCTGCATAATACATCTCTTTGTATGCTTTACACCCATGTGACCTTTGTCCCAGTATACAGATTCCCCCTTTCCTTGAGAATCAGGTGCCTCACTGGCTACTTCCCTCAGGCTTTGTAATGTAGTGTCTGAGAGCTGAGCCTATCTCAACTCTCTCTTTGTAACCTTCCCAGCTCCCCTTCCACAGGAAGTCTGGTATTCTCTGACAGTGGTGCCTCACTGTCAGCCTGGGTACTACTAATCACCTTTGCCCTTGCAGTCACTCTGTCCAAGGGAACATCAGTGCCCAGAAGCAGCTGTGGCTCACCTTCAGTCTCACTGCTACAGGGTAGCTCCCTCTCTGAAGTAACCACCACACCAGTCCTGGCTTCAAGTCTGCAGACTGTCTGGGTCTCCCACTGGCTACCAGACCCACATGCTTGTCTCTAAGCCCGACTGCATGTCACTGCATCCACACAAGGTACTGTATTATCAAGCTCATTTCCTATCAGAACATCTGCAGGGTTATCCTTAAACACATCTACTTGCTGGCTTCATTTCCCACCCTCCCAAGCAAGGTAAACCCTAGCCAAAGGTATTTGGAATGGGGTCCCTCCTAAAGCTCTGACTGGAGTAGACTGCCCAAGCAAGTAGTGCACCTCTTTAACTATTGCAAGCTTCACAATGGTTAGATCAGAGGCTGTGTCTTACTATGGCATACTGTTATTCCTACTTGCTGGCTCCCCCACCTTTTTTTCCTCACCTTGCCTCTGCGGACATCTACATGCTACGTGGCCCCACTGGTTGCATTTAAAACATTTAACCCTTGCTCCTGGATGTGTACCTGGGCTAGTGGCTTCCCCTGATACTGGCAGACTCTGTTAGGGTGGTTTAGGCTGCCCACCATGGGTTCCCTTAGACCCATGTGCAGCACTGGGTATCCATTTCCTGTGCAGTCATGCTCTGCTTGCTAAGTATAGGTCTCCCTTTTTCCCAACTCCTTTGCTGTATTATATTCCCTATCTGCTAACCAGATTTTCATAGGCTCATAGGTTCATAGGTAGGTACTAGGCTATCTGCCTGAAAGTATTTATAAGCCTAGCCAGAAAGTGTTGGCTTTCACCGCCCCCTTAAATTATTTCCCTGTGTCTCTGTCCAGCAGAGCCATTGAAGTGATCCCCAGGGTATACTTTTTGTTTCCCATCCACTTGTCAAGGTTTCTCTTGAAGAGGGTTAGTGAGGAGCTCTGCCTAATGTAGATTGGAATGCTGTTCCAGAGCATGGAAAGTCTCTGGGACAGGAATCTATTCCTCCAGCATGTCCTATTTATTGTTGTGGTGAGGTTTAGATCCCTAGAGCGTGTGGCTCGAGGGGTTTTGGTTTTCTTTAGGTGGAGCATGTCCATCAGGCAGAGATCACCTCTGAGTTGGCGGTATGCAACCAAGTATAGCTGGAGTTTCTTCAGTCAAGCTGCACAGGGCATCTGTTTGCGGCCAGTGATCCTCTTGGTGTGGTACTTCTGTGGTCTTTCCAACTGTTGCAGGTGTCTTATAAGGTACATCCCAAATGGGGCGTTGTACTCTATGATGGGTCTGATGAGTGATGAGTAGAGGGGCACAATGACCTCCTTTGATCTGGATGCAAACCCTTTTGTGATTAGGTGGGCCACCTAGTAGGATTTTCTCACCACTTTGGGCAATATGATTGTCAAAGGAGAGGTTACTATCTACTTGGGTCCCCAGATTCCTTATTGTGTCTTCCGTATTTAGGGGGCTACCACTTATGTGGTAGTTTGTGGGTACTATGTTTTTTTCAAAGGGGATGACTATGCACTTTTTGGCATTTAGCTTGAGGCCATGGTTTTGACACCAGGTATCTGTCTCAGTGAGAAACTTTTGGAGGATGTCTGTGTCAGCCTGAGAGTCAATTATAGCCCCTAGTTTGCAGTCGTCTGTGAACTTGGTCAGCATTGTCCTCCTGTGCTTGCCTGTACCTCTGAGAAGTATATGCTGAACAGGAGGGGTCAAGGGACTGAGCCCTGGGGAATGCCACTTGTAACTGGTTTAGAGTCAGACCTAGCTCCCACAACTCTTAGCATGTAAGTTCTGTCCATGAGCCAGTTGGCAACCCATCTCCTGATGTAGGGGTTTATGTTCAGGCTGGTGAGCTTGTCTATAATACCTGAATGGGGAATGGTGTTGAAGGCCTTTGCAAGGTCTAGGTATGCTGTGTGGACCACCTTTCCCTCATCTATAGCATTGGTAACTGTCTCAAAAATGTCCACCAGGTTTAGGAGGCATGATCTGCCCTTAACAAAGCCAAACTGGGTAGGATCCAGTGTTTGGAGAGTCCCAATGTCTCTGTTAATAAGATCCATGATGATGTGCTCCATAGCCTTGCAGACCAAGCTAGTCAGGCTTATAGGGCAGTAGTTCTCAGGGTCTGTTGTGGCTCCACCTTTGTGGAGCAGAATAACTGCTGCTGTGCGCCACTCTGAGCACATAGCCTGTGGAGAGGCTGAGTTTGAACAGTGTGTTTAGGTGAGAGGTTAGTTCATCTTTGAGCTTGTGTAGGATGCAGCCTGGGACACCATCCGGTCCTATTGATGCTGTATTTTTGGCTTTGGAAAGGGCTGTTTTATCGTGAGTGTCTGTGATTTCAGGGGCACTACATTCTTCTGGTATGGTTATGGGCCCTTTTGGGGGTGATAGTGGGGTGAAGTTTGCACTGAACCTGTCTGCTAGGATGCTGGTGATATCAGTCAGTTCAGTTTATTTTGTGCCATTCTGCACCACCTCCGAGCAGATCTGAGAATTGCCACTTAGATTTTTGACATAGCTAAAGAATGCCTTGTGGTTATCTTTGGAGTCCTTGGCAATTTTTCTTTCGAAGCTAGCCTTGGACGATTTTATGAGGGATCGTGTTTTTTTGGTGATACTGATCAGGAATGTCTTTCCTTCTTGGGATTTTACTCTTTTCTGTACTAGTTTCCTCCTTCTATTGTATAGCTTGTTTATGGCGGGGGTCCACCAGACTGATTTTCTTTTCTTGGAGGATTGTATCTTGCTTTTTCTTGGGATAGCACGATACATGCATTCTTGTAGGTGCCTGTAGAGTGAATTTGTAAAGGATTTTGCAGCTTGGGCAGCATTATTCTTTAGCATGGGGGCTTTGAAACTTTCCATCCTGGTCTTAAGTAACATGAAGTTTGCTTTTGAAAAGTTTTTCACGGTGGTTTCTTTGACCAGGGGTGTGGGCGGAATGTGGATATCCAGAGTGATTAGTTTATGGTCAGATCTAACCAGCGAGAGGTTGACTTTCAGTGTGGAACACCACTCACCCATGTTGGTGATGATCAGGTCCAATATGTTGTCACCTCTGGTGGGGGAGTTGACCAGTTGATCCAGGGTGTTAGAGTTTATAAATTCTAGGAAATGTTGGGCAAGGGAGTTAGTACTCGAGTAGTTCTCCCAGTTAATATTTGGGTAATTGAAATTACCCAATATCAGGGTGTTTAGTAGGACCTTTATGTTTCCCAGTGTTTCCAGAAATGTGCAATGGGGGTCCTGGGACATGGTGGGTGATCTGTAGCAAGCTACAATTTGGATTGCAGTTTTGCCCATTGTTAATTGCACGTGGATGATCTCTGAGGCATTGTGCTGTGCCATTAACCTGGAAATGTGGGTATCCTTGATGAATATGGATACGCCCCCACCTTTTGTATTTTGGTCCAGGTTTTGTGGCCAAAATGTATGGTATGAGTTGTAGCCTGGTAGTGCTGGGGTGCTCTCTAGAGCCTTAAACCAGTTTTCTGTTACTGCACATATATCGATTTTCTCCATACTGAGGAGTGCCTCGAGTGTGTGCATTTTGAGGTTTAGACTTCTGGCATTGAGTAGCATTACCCTCAGTTTTGTGTTACTTGTGCTATTTACGATGGTGGGTTTGTCTTTTGAGCCTTGCCTAAAAAAGGCACTGTGGGGGTGGTAAGAGCCTTGGCCAGTATTCGAAAGCCTAAGGGTGACAGGTTCAAGCCGTCTCTAACGAAGCAGCGTAGCTTGTCAAGCATGTCATCCCAGGCTGACAGACACTGGATCCCCTTTGAATAACACCAGAAGCTTAGCCAATTGTTGAAATTGATAATTTTTTCTTTATACCGTGGTATCATTCTTGGTGAGGGCAGAATGCTACTCAGGGTCAGGGTCATACCGGCCTGGGCTACGTGATCAGAGAGCTCCTCCATGTCTCTTTTCATGTAGTCCAGGGAGGTATGGCTCAGGTTATTCATGTGAACATGGACAATGACAGAGTTGTATTTGTACTTGTTCTGTAGTGACCTGAGTGCTTGTGTTATGTGGTGGATCCTGGCACTCAGCAGGCAGCTAACAGTAACCTTCTCCTTGTTCAGCCTAGTAGTGGGATGTCAGTATGCCTGACTATAGAGTCATCTATTACTAGTGTATTGGGTATGTTATTTTGCCTTAAGGGCTGTAATTGCATGGCACACTGGTTTTGTGAAGTATGTGTTTCATGGTTTTTGTTAGGGGGTGGAGGTTGCTTGGATGTCTGCTTTGGAGGTCTCGGTTGCTTTTGCTGATTTTTATTTAGAGCCTCCGAGTATGTTTGCATGTATTCATGTGTGTTTTTTGCTGGTGCTGGCTTCATAGGTCTATGTGAGACTGGTGGTGTGATGCAAGTAATTCCCTTCTCCTCTTGACTGCCTGGTCCAGTCTTGGGTTGAGAGAGCTTAGCCTCCAGTTTGGCTGTATAATTGCATCTCGCGCATATGTATTAGTGTTTGGTGGTAGGAGGAGAGGATAGTCTGTGTACATGAAGCAGTTGTAACATTGTCTCAAAATTCCCAGATTCACCAGTTGGACCTGAGACTACACTTGAACCTGCCCTTTGGATATGCCTGGATAGGTACATTGAACTGTTTTACTGATTGACTGGTAAGGTCGAATAGAGAGCCTTGTCCTACTCTACAGTATAGGGGGGGGTCTAGTGCTAAGGTTTATTAGTGCTTGCTATGAGTTCTGAGCAAGTGCCAGGCTGAGATGTGAATGGTTTGAGTGCTTAAGTTGAAAATTGGTCTAGTTCCAAGGGAAAAATTGAAGAGTAGACTTTGTGGAGCCAGGAATAGTTATACCCCAGCTAACCGGCGCTGCCCGGCGAGCAAAACCGCACACATGCAGGTTTTATAGTAGGAAAATTAAAGACATAGAAATTAGCCCAAAACTGCCAATAAACTAGTGATTTCTGGGTTGAATTCACTCCTCCAGGGACAGGTAGGCTGCTCAAAGCTCCCATCTCTCACAGCTGAACAGAGAAACTTCCTTCTATCCAAGTAAGGTATGGGTAAACACAGAAACTTGTAACATAGCCCTGAATTCAGCACTAACCTGAAAACTGGACTATACTAGCTTAGAAAGGCAGGAAAGCAAGTATTTTTTTTTCAGAAATAAAGCAGATACACTCAAAAAAACTCTTTAAATGCACAGAAATGGCTATCACACTTGAGTGTGTAGCCTACAACAGTTAAACAGGTAATCTAAACTCAGAAACAACTTTGTTAAAGTGCAGGCAGTAAAATAAGTACAATATGTAGCTGAAACAAGCTTTTTAAATTATAGAAACTCTAAAAAATTGGTGTTTTAGGTGGTATTAGGTAAAGTCAGCAAGAAAATGCAGAAAATGATACTTAATCACTCCAAGGTCTCTCTTTCGTCTCTCTGCTGCTGTAGAACTCTGCAGGGCACCAGGCAGGAGCTTGCTGAGCTGTATACATGTTCTCAGGCAAAGTGCTAAGGACTTGTTCCCTCACCAAAAGGTCTACCACCCCTTCAAAAGTAGTGTCCTGACACCCACTCACCCATCTATGAAAATAAGTGCTTAACTCAGTAATATATTCACACACACTTTCATCTGCCTTGCATCTGTGCTCACAAAACTTTTTCCTATAAGCTTCAGGTGTTAGTTAAAAACAGTCTAACAGTCTAATTTTTAAAAGTATTATAATTTAAGCAGTCAGTATCAGACAATTTAAAAATAGCAGTTACAGCTTTATCATGGAGTAAGGGGGTCAGGGACTGTACCCAGAGCCCTTGGTCAGCATTATACTGTTTACATACCCTTTCAAACATATAAATAAAACTGTTAAAATTATCACGCTGTGTAAATTATGGAAGAAATTTACTGACTTTTGTTGCTTCTGGGGTGTGGTTATTCCCTTTCCCATTACCTCCATGACCCTGGCGAAGGGTCACCATCTCCTTTTCATGTTGCCTCTGCCTCTCATTCTCTTCAGCTTCCAGACATCGCAGTTTCTCATTTTCCGCAGCCTCCAGATGTCTCAGCTTCTCATTCTCTTCAGCCTCCAGGCATCTCAGTCTCTCTTCTGTTTCCAAATGTTTGGCCTCCAGTTCAAGTCTCTAACTTCAGATGGATATTTAAGTCCTCTGTTGAAAAACTGAACTGTCCATTTTCTGAGAGGTGTAGCTCCCCCAAGGCCAGTCTGATTGTACTCCTGGTTGCTGGTCTGTGATGCAGCTGTGACTAAGGTTGGAAAATCTCTGCTTTAGTCAGGTTGGCATGCCCCACTCCTTTGGCTTGGCAAATCTCAGACACTGTTTGCAGGCAACAGGAATTCAATATCCACATCACTGCATCCTAATATGTGGATATCCCACTACTGCCAGCCAATTCATATGTGATGCCCCACCACTGGCCCAGTAATCAAGGAGCCCCAATCTTTACCACTGGGAACAGTGGGAAATGTACACACTGAAATGATGAGAAGTACACACACAGTAAAGTGCAATTTCCCTTAAGAGCACACAGAGATCACAGTCAGCCTGGGGCTGGTTTCTCCCACTTTCTCCAGATCCCCAATAAGACTCACCACTGGCACAGCTATAGAGCTGAGATCTCAGCTGAGTGACCAAGCCAAGACTTCAAGTACCCTCTCTGTCCAACCAGTGCTTCATGTCCCTGTCCAAGTAGCTGACACACACACACACTCTTTAAGATTTGATTTATACATAAACACACACCTGAGAACGGCTGGCACAGGTTCACTAGCTATGCCACCTTTTGCCCAGACTATAAGGTATTTATTACTGCCACCAGCCATCTGTATATCAGCTACTTTAAGGCCCTTAAGAAAGGGTTTCCAATCTTACTGTGTAATATTAGTACTAATACAAATGGTAGTTTGACCAAGAGCAAAATCCACTGCCGATCATTAGCGGACCGGAGTTCCACTGTGGTGACCCCTAATCGGGAAAAAACGAAAGACATTACTAGCTTGACCAAGAGCAAGGCTATTAGTAGTGGCCCACACAGTGTCACCAAATAAATATGCAAGTACTCTCAGAACATAGATATGTCTCTACACAGATCAGCCACAATGAAAGATTTAAATATATTTAATAATAAATAATAAAAGATCAAGAAAATACTCAGTGAATAATCACAGTTACATTAGAGTTTAAACATCACAGGAAATATTTAAAACAACATTGTAGGACAGTCTCAAATAAATAAAGAAAACGTCTAAGCTACACCACTATATTCCTGTCTGAATCTAAAAGAAATTATTTACCCTAGTTAACATACTTCCAGATCAAGGCAAGTGTGATGAATGGATCTTCTAGCTGATGTTGTTGGGTCCAAGTCAGAATGCAGAATACCCTGTCTCTCTCTCTCAGATAGTCCTTAAATTAATATCTCAAATGTTACTGCTGGGTTAGCTTGCAGGATGTCATCACTTCTTGAAATCTGACTTTAGTTCCCAAGCTAAACTCCCATTGCTAGAAACTGCCAGTCTTTTGGTATCTACCTGTGAAAAATACATAGCCCTTAGATCTTTGCAGCTGATGGAAGACATAAAATAATAAAATACTTAATGCAGAAGGCTCCCCAGGTTTAGACATCCTGTCTCCTTGCTGCACTGAAACCATCTTTTACGGTGCAGTTATAAAATAATTTAATTTCAATTATTTTTCTGAAGTTTTGTAAGCTAACCTTCTATGCCTCAGCTCTCACTATTAAAATATATACATTTACACAGTTACACTAGTTTATATACATTTCTGTTCTCTTCCAGTAGGGTACACTGTGGACACATCTCTAAGCTGAGTACTCTACAACATATCTCTTCAGTACATGTCTGTACAAACCATTGTATATGACATACAGTTCTAATACATTTGTAACACAAGCATATGAATCATGTTGATATTCACAAATGACATATTATTATTTAAAAAATTCATGATAGCTGGGCTAGCAATACCTCCTTTTGTCACAATCACTACAAGTAGTAGTGGACAAAGCTGGAGTTGTGGAATCATGTAGAGTGGCACATGTTACTATGACAACCATATTTGCATTATTAGTGATTCATAATCATCTAGTCATGGTTGCATTCCAAGTTTGCACCCAAAGTGTTAACATCCCATATGGATTCCTTAGGGAAAGAGATGTAGAGATGAGCATCCTTAGTATGGAAATTATAGCCTGCCATCCAAATAACATATCCTAAAAGAAGGAATACAAGCTGAAATGCAGTGCTCTAGGAAGGGACCTTGTGTTACTCCACAAGTAAGTGAATAGGGAGCAGATGGGTTAAACTTAAACACTGGTCTCTGAGTGCACGCAGAAATGTTGAAAACAAACAAGTCTGACAAAAGGTTGGCAATACCACGATCATGCTGAGAACAGTTCAAAATGATACCTCATATGAATCACTACATTAGATTCTTGCAAGAACTCTAGTAGGGCTGGCATGGAATAGTAACAGTGATCTCTCACCATGTGAGATGATTAGGGCCATCTCAGTATTGTGTCTTGAGGGGAAGTCATCCTGGAATGGTATGTCAATATTTCAGTTTAAGTAATAGTCCAGTTGCACATAAACCACTTTTACAACACCGTCTCCGTAAAGGGAAAGTTAGATATGTCTATAATTGCTCAGCTCATTGTGATTTAGGCCATCCTTTTTAAAGATGGGAGTAACCTTTCTCTCTTTTAACATTGATGTAAATTTTCCATCCTATATTAAGGCTGCAACTATCTGTAAAAGAACTGAGCACCACTCTCTAGTGTGGACAGCAGTCTAGTAGGGCCAAAATCCAAGTCAGAGCTTGTAGAGAAAACAAGAGAACAGTCTTCATATTTGGGAAATAAAACTCAGACCAAGATGAGGACAGCAAATCCCCCAAATGGTAGTCTTCATGTTGTCTTGGTTCAAAAAAAAACTAATCTAACTGAGGCAAGCTTGGTGTCACAAAATGGGCAGCCAGATAAAATGTTTGCGTGGAAATACTTTCTCAGTGGCCAGGCAGCATGAATTGTACAGTTTCATGACCACATAGAAAAGAACAGCTTTTCAGTTTGCCACTCTGGATATCAACCAAGACAAGGGCATGGACTTAATTTGTGGGATTTCAGACTGGTAAAAAGGAACACGGTTATGAAGGTGAAGCTTGTCCGTGAGGTGATCAGTACAATACCACTTGCACCTTAACCTCTGCTCTGTCCTCCTCATCTTAGAAAATTCAAGGTCAGACCATGGGTCTCAGGAACTGACATCAAAAATATGTACATGACTAGGGGTCAAAATGTGAAGACTCACTGTGAGTGCCCTATTGTAGACATCCAGAAGCATCTCTACATCAGTAGCACTGCAGTCCTGCAATTGATGGCACAGCACATGACATAGAAAGTCTAGTGATCCCCAAATAAATAAAAGGCTGAGGAGCTTCCCCTCAGGCTAATCAACTAAGAACAAACCCAGGAAGTGATTGGGCCACAAAACCATTTCCACCATCAATTTGGTGTTCATAACCTGAAGCTCAAAGTCCATATTCATTGTGTGCCCAAACATATGAACAGCAGAGTTAACCTGATCAAATACAAATCACAACAACAAGTAATTAATTTACAACAGCTGCTAACTCATCAGTCACCATGACACTGAAGTCATCCAGAACCTGCTACCAAGAGGACAACTGCACCAAGGTGATAAAGATATCAGTGCTCTCTTGTAAGGTGATAAAAATATCAGTGATCCCCTGAAAGAACATTTGTGTGTTACCTGGTAGGGAGTAGGTGAGAGGATGCCCACAATTTGCTAATGCAACCACGACAAACTCAGAGGAGCTGGTAACAATACCTTTTGGAAGTTACAATATTGAGAACTCTAGCATCCATGGATGTTGAAACCTCTACAAGACAGATCTTTCAGAGGTTCCATATGTGGATCTAAGACAGAGAGAGAGCTGAGGCTTCCTTGGGATTGTGCCCCATCTCTTACAGGCATGCTGTTATGGTGTACATCCTATGACCCAGCACTGGCCCCGTTGGAGTCATCAACCTGTTGGTGGGGTGGGGGTATGGAGCCCTTACCAGTACACCTTGTGACTGCATAACATGGTCCTCAGGCAGTGACATGACAATGACAGTAATGCCACCAGCAGTGACTGGAACAAAGTTGTCAACACCATCCTGCTGTCCTGCTGGGAATTACTAGTTGTGGGACTGTCCTACACCATCTGAAACACAATCTGCATCCTATCCTGCCCAACTACACCTTGCAGTACCATATGACTCTGTCTGATTTTGCAAACTGACAGTGATGTGTGTGTGTGTTTGTGTGTGTGTGTGTGTGTGTGTGTGTGTGTGTGTGTGTGTGTGTGTGTGTGTGTGTGTGTGTGTGTGTGTGTGTGTGTGTTTGTGTGTATAAATATACTAAGAGAAGCCACAGCCCTGTCCGCAGTACTGACCGGGTCTGTTCTAGACTGTGGCACAAGTGCCAAAAATATTGGACCAAATTTTCTGTCCAACCAACTCCATAATAAAAGCCAGATTCTCCTCATAAAACTATAATGGAAATAATACTCAACTTGTGTTCACAGACATGGCATTAAAACACAGCATTCTGACAAGTATTGTAGGACTGCAGGTCCCTCTTTCTGTCTTACATGGACTTCAGGAGCCATGGGTGCATTGCATAAACATGATGTGAAATGAACAGCATGATATTTTGCTTTGCATCGCAACAGATACCACTTTTCACTGGGATGGGAATGGTTCTGACCCTGATGTCCTCCAAGAAAGCAGCTGAAGAAAACCTGTCCAATATGTTTTCAAACTGTATAACATCCTGCATCAATTCAAAAGATTCTTGTCGGGCTTCTGAAGGGAGAAAAGGTTAACAGCTGGTCCTGTGTGTAAAGTAAATGGCAACCCATAATAGAAAAGGAAAAAAGTTAGGTTAGAAAATAACTAATTCATATTAAAGATATATAAAACAAAATGTTACTAATGCAAAATAAGTATAATAATAAATAGCAAAAGCTATGAAAGGTCATAAGTTAAAATTCATGTAGCTATAGCAACAATTTCACCACAGGAACCCCCTAGGCATAGACAAGGGTTGAAAACTGGCAAAAAATGGGCCAGTCCTGAAACAAAGGCTAGCAGCTGCAATAGGTAGTCAATGACAGTATAAACAAAGGTAGACGTCCAAAACCTGCATATAAATGAATGCCTTGAACCACATCATAAAAAACTCAAAAATAAAGTGTGAAATCTACATCTGACTTGTAGAGGTTTCCACATCCTTCGATACTAGAGCAGGCTAAGATACTCATGCTGCACATCCAACATGGCATTCATGCCTGCAGACTTATCCCCTGTCTAACTCATCTGTGCCTGTCATGTGTGTCTGGTAAGTTCTGGCAAGTATGGGGATAAAAGAAGACATGGACGCTGTGTGAGGAATCATGCACTGCAGGAAAATCATCATGACATTGGCATTGGTGAGTACCCTCATGTATACCTTGCAACACTCTCACCATCTCTACTTTTACCCTCATGTATACCTTGCAACACTCTCACCATCTCTACTTGTACCCTCATGTATACCTTGCAACACTCTCACCATCGCTACTTCTACACTCATGTATACCTTGCAACACTCTCATCATCTCTACTTGTACCCTCAAGTATACCTTGCAACACTCTCACCATCTCTACTTGTACCCTCATGTATACCTTGCAACACTGTCATCATCTCTACTTATACCCTCATGTATACCTTCCAACACTCTCACCATTGCTACTTGTACCCTCATGTATACCTTGCAACACTCTCACCATCTCTACTTGTACCCTCATGTATATCTTGCAACACTCTCACAATCTATACTTGCACCCTGATGTATATCTTGCACTACTTGTACCTTCATGTATACCTTACAACACTCTCACCATCTCTACTTGAACCCTCATGTATACCTTGCAATGCTATCACCATTTCTACTTGAACCCTCATGTATAACTTGCAACACTCTCACCATCTCTACTTGTACTCTCATGTATACTTTGCAACACACTCACCATCTCTACTTGTACCCATACGTATACCTTGCAACACTCTCACCATTTCTACTTGTACCCTCATGTATACCTTGCAACACTCTCACAATCTCTACTTATAACCTCATGTATACCTTGCAACACTCTCACCATCTCTACTTGTACCTTCATGTATACATTGGAAAACTCTCACCATCTCTACTTTTACCCTCATGTATACCTTGCAATACTCTCACTATCTCTACTTGTACCCTCATGTATACCTTGCAACACTCTCAACATCTCTACTTGCCCCCTCATGTATACTTTGCAACACTCTTACCATCTCTACTTGTATCCTCATGTATACCTTGCAACATTCTCACCATCTCTACTTGTACCATCATGTATATCTTGCAACACTCTCACCATCACTATTTGTACCCTGATGTATACCTTGCAACACTATCACCATATCTACTTGTACCTTCAAGTATACCTTGCAACACTCTTGCCATTTCTACTTGTACCTTCATATAAACCTTGCAACACTCTTGTCATTTCTACTTGTTACCCTCATGTATACCATGCAAAACTCTCACCATCTTTACTTGTACCCTCATGTATACCTTGCAACACTCTCACCATCTCTACTTGTACCGTTATGTATACCATGCAACACACTCACCATCTCTACTTGCACCCTCATGTATACCTTGCAAAACTCTCACCATCTCTACTTGTATCCGCATGCACACCTTGCAACACTCTCACCATCTCTACTCTTACCCTCATGTATACCTTGCACTACTTATGCGGCTCATGTATACCTTACAACACTCTCACCATCTCTAATTGTACCCTCATGTATAGCTTGTAACACTCTCACCATCTCTACATGCACCCTCATGTATAGCTTGCAACACTCTCACCATATATACTTGTACCCTCATGTATACCTTGCAACACTCTCACTATCTCTACTTGTACCCTCATGTATACCTTACAACACTCTAATAATCTCTACTTGTACCCTCATGTATACCCTGCAACACTCTCACCATCTCTACTTGCACTCTCATGTATACCTCACAACACTCTCACCATCTCTACTTGTACCCTCATGTATACCTTGTAACACTCTCACCATCTCTACTTGTACCCTCATGTATATCTTGCAACACTCTCACCATCTTTACTTGTACCCTCATGTATACCTTGCAACACTCTCACCATCGCTACTTCTACACTCATGTATACCTTGCAACACTCTCATCATCTCTACTTGTACCCTCAAGTATACCTTGCAACACTCTCACCATCTCTACTTGTACCCTCATGTATACCTTGCAACACTGTCATCATCTCTACTTATACCCTCATGTATACCTTCCAACACTCTCACCATTGCTACTTGTACCCTCATGTATACCTTGCAACACTCTCACCATCTCTACTTGTACCCTCATGTATATCTTGCAACACTCTCACAATCTATACTTGCACCCTGATGTATATCTTGCACTACTTGTACTTTCATGTATACCTTACAACACTCTCACCATCTCTACTTGAACCCTCATGTATACCTTGCAATGCTATCACCATTTCTACTTGAACCCTCATGTATAACTTGCAACACTCTCACCATCTCTACTTGTACTCTCATGTATACTTTGCAACACACTCACCATCTCTACTTGTACCCATACGTATACCTTGCAACACTCTCACCATTTCTACTTGTACCCTCATGTATACCTTGCAACACTCTCACCATCTCTACTTATAACCTCATGTATACCTTGCAACACTCTCACCATCTCTACTTGTACCTTCATGTATACATTGGAAAACTCTCACCATCTCTACTTTTACCCTCATGTATAACTTGCAATACTCTCACTATCTCTACTTGTACCCTCATGTATACCTTGCAACACTCTCAACATCTCTACTTGCCCCCTCATGTATACTTTGCAACACTCTTACCATCTCTACTTGTATCCTCATGTATACCTTGCAACATTCTCACCATCTCTACTTGTACCATCATGTATATCTTGCAACACTCTCACCATCACTATTTCTACCCTGATGTATACCTTGCAACACTATCACCATATCTACTTGTACCTTCAAGTATACCTTGCAACACTCTTTCCATTTCTACTTGTACCTTCATATAAACCTTGCAACACTCTTGTCATTTCTACTTGTTACCCTCATGTATACCATGCAAAACTCTCACCATCTTTACTTGTACCCTCATGTATACCTTGCAACACACTCACCATCTCTACTTGTACCGTTATGTATACCATGCAACACACTCACCATCTCTACTTGCACCCTCATGTATACCTTGCAAAACTCTCACCATCTCTACTTGTACCCGCATGCACACCTTGCAACACTCTCACCATCTCTACTCTTACCCTCATGTATACCTTGCACTACTTGTACGCTCATGTATACCTTACAACACTCTCACCATCTCTAATTGTACCCTCATGTATAGCTTGTAACACTCTCACCATCTCTACATGCACCCTCATGTATAGCTTGCAACACTCTCACCATATATACTTGTACCCTCATGTATACCTTGCAACACTCTCACTATCTCTACTTGTACCCTCATGTATACCTTACAACACTTTAATAATCTCTACTTGTACCCTCATGTATACCCTGCAACACTCTCACCATCTCTACTTGCACTCTCATGTATACCTCACAACACTCTCACCATCTCTACTTGTACCCTCATGTATACCTTGTAACACTCTCACCATCTCTACTTGTACCCTCATGTATACCTTGCAAAACTCTCACCATCTCTACTTGTACCCTCATGTATACCTTGCAACACTCTCACCATCTCTCCTTGTACCCTCATGTATACCTTGCAACACTCTCACCATCGCTACCTGTACCCTCATGTATATCTTGCAACACTCTCACTACTTGTACCCTCATGTATATCTTGCAACACTCTCACAATCTGTACTTGCACCCTCATGTATATCTTGCACTACTTGTACCTTCATGTATACCTTGCAACACTCTAACCATCTCTACTTGTACCCTCATGTAAACCTTGCAACACTGTCATCATATCTACTTATACCCCCATGTATACCTTGCAACACTATCACCATTGCTACTTGTACCCTCATGTATACCTTGCAACACTCTCACCATCTCTACTTCTACCCTCATGTATATCTTGCAACACACTCACAATCTATACTTGCACCCTCATGTATATCTTGCACTACTTGTACCTTCATGTATACCTTACAACACTCTCACCATCTCTACCTGTACCCTCATGTATACCTTGCAATGCTATCACCATTTCTACTTGAACCCTCATGTATACCTTGCAACACTTTCACCATCTCTACTTGTACCCTCATGTATAACTTGCAACACTCTCACCATCTCTTCTTGTACTCTCATGTATACTTTGCAACACACTCACCATCTCTACTTGTACCCATATGTATACCTTGCAACGCTCTCACCATTTCTACTTGTACCCTCATGAATACCTTGCAACACTCTCACCATCTCTACTTGTACCCTCATGTATACCTTGCAATACACTCACCATCTCTACTTGACCCTCATGTATACCTTGCAACACTCTCAACATCTCTACTTGCCCCCTCATGTATACATTGCAACATTCTCACCATCTCTACTTGTATCCTCATGTATACCTTGCAACATTCTCACCATCACTACTTGTACCCTGATGCATACCTTGCAACACTCTCACCATCTCTACTTGTACCTTCATGTATACCTTGCAACACTCTTGTCATTTCTACTTGTACCTTCATATAAACCTTGCAACACTATCGTCATTTCTACTTGTTACCCTCATGTATACCATGAAAAACTCTCACCATCTTTACTTGTACCCTCATGTATACCTTGCAACACTTTCAGCATCTCTACTTGTATCCTCATGTATACCTTGCAACACTCTCACCAAGTATACTTGAACCCTCATGAATACCTTGCAACACTGTCACAATCTCTATTTGTACCCTCATGTATACCTTACAACACACTCACCATCTCTACTTGTACCCTCATGAATACCTTGCAACACTCTCACCATCTCTACTTGCACCCTTATGTATACCTTGCAACACTCTCACCATCTTTACTTGTACCGTTATGTATACCATGCAACACACTCACCATCTCTACTTGCACTCTCATGTATACCTTGCAAAACCCTCACCATCTCAACTTGTACCCGCATGCACACCTTGCAACACTCTCACCATCTCTACTTTTACCCTCATGTATACCTTGCACTACTTGTACCCTCATGTATACCTTACAACACTCTCACCATCTCTACTTGTACCCTCATGTATACCTTGTAACACTCTCACCATCTCTACATGCACCCTCATGTATACCTTGCAACACTCTCACCATATCTACTTGTACCCTCATGTATACCTTGCAACACTCTCACTATCTCTACTTGTACCCTCATGTATACCTTGCAACACTCTCACCATCCCTACTTGTACCCTCATGTATAGTTTGCACTACTTGTACCCTCATGTATACCTTACAACACTCTAACAATCTCTACTTGTACCCTCATGTATACCTTCTACTTGTACCCTCATGTATACCTTGCAACACTCTCACCATCTCTACTTGCACTCTCATGTATACCTCACAACACTCTCACCATATCTACTTGTACCCTCATGTATACCTTGTAACACTCTCACCATCTCTACTTGTACCCTCATGTATACCTTGCAAAACTCTCACCATCTCTACTTGTACCCCCATGTATACCTTACAACACTCTCACGATCTCTACTTGTACCCTCATGCAAACCTTGCAACACTCTCAGCATCTCTACTTGTATCCTCATGTATACCTTGCAATGCTCTCAGCATCTCTACTTGTACCTTCTTGTATACCTTGGAACACTCTTACCACCTCTACTTCTACCATCATGTATACATTACAACACTCTCACCATCTCTAATTGTACCCTCGTGTATACCTTGCAACACTCTCACCATCTCTACTTGTACCCTCATGCACACCTTGCAACATTCTCACCATCTCTACTTGTACCCTCATGTATACCTTGCAATACTCTAACCATCTCAACTTGTACCCTAATTTATACCTTGCAAGACTCTCACCATCTCTACATGTACCCTCATGCATACCTTGCTATATTCTCGGCATCTCTATTTGTACGCTGATGTATACTTTGCAACACTCTCACCATCTCTACTTGTATCCTCATGTATACCTTGCAACACTCTCACCATCTCTACTTGTACCCTCATGCACACTTTGCAATGTTCTCACCATCTCTACTTGTACCCTCATGTATACCTTGCAATACTCTAACCATCTCTACTTATACCCTCATGTATACATTTCAACTTTCTCACCATCTCTACTTGTACCTGCATGTATACCTTGCAATGCTCTTGCCATTTCTACTTATACTCTCATGTAAACCTTGCAACACTGTAACCATTTTTACTTGTACCCTCATGTATACCTTGCAACACTCTCACCATGTCTGCGTGTACCCTCATGTATACCTTGCAACATTCTCACCATCTCTACTTGTACCCTCATGTGTACTTTGCAACACACTCACCATCTCTACTTGTATCCTCATGTATGCCGTGCAACCCTTTCACCATCTCTACTTGTACCTTCAGGTATGCCTTGGAACACTCTCACAATCTCTACTTTTAGCCTCATGCACACCTTGCAACACTCTCACCATCTCTACTTGCACCCTCATGTATACCTTGCAACACTCTCACCATCTCTACTTGTACCCTCATGTATACCTTGCAACACTGTCATCATCTCTACTTATACCCTCATGTATACCTTGCAACACAATCACCATTGCTACTTGTACCCTCATGTATACCTTGCAACACTCTCACCATCTCTACTTGTACCCTCATGTATATCTTGCAACACACTCACAATCTATACTTGCACCTTCATGTATATCTTGCACTACTTGTGCCTTCATGTATACCTTACAACACTCTCACCATCTCTACGTGTACACTCATGTATACCTTGCAATGCTATCACCATTTCTACTTGAACCCTCATGTATACCTTGCAACACTTTCACCATCTCTACGTGTACCCTCATGTATAACTTGCAACACTCTCACCATCTCTACTTGTACTCTCATGTATACTTTGCAACACACTCACCATCTCTACTTGTACCCATATGTATACCTTGCAACACTCTCACCATTTCTACTTGTACCCTCATGTATACCTTGCAACACTCTCACCATCTCTACTTGTACCCTCATGCATACCTTGCAACACTCGCACCACCTCTACTTGTAACCTCATGTATACCTTGCAACACTCTCACCATCTCTACTTGTACCTTCATGTATACATTGGAAAACTCTCACCATCTCTTCTTTTAGCCTCATGTATACCTTGCAATACACTCACCATCTCTACTTGACCCTCATGTATACCTTGCAACACTCTCAACATCTCTACTTGCCCCCTCATATATACCTTGCAACATTCTCACCATCTCTACTTGTATCCTCATGTATACCTTGCAACATTCTCACCATCTCTACTTGTACCATCATGTATATCTTGCAACACTCTCACCATCACTACTTGTACCCTGATGTATACCTTGCAACACTCTCACCATCTCTACTTGTATCTTCATGTATACCTTGCAACACTCTTGCCATTTCTACTTGTACCTTCATATAAACCTTGCAACACTATCGTCATTTCTACTTGTTACCCTCATGTATACCATGAAAAACTCTCACCATCTTTACTTGTACCCTCATGTATACCTTGCAACACTTGCAGCATCTCTACTTGTATCCTCATGTATACCGTGCAACACTCTCACCATGTCTACTTGAACCCCCATGAATACCTTGCAACACTGTCACAATCTCTATTTGTACCGTCATGTATACCCCACACTTTATGTACCCTCATGTATACCTTACAACACACTCACCATCTCTACTTGTACCCTCATGAATGCCTTGCAACACTCTCACCATCTCTACTTGCACCCTTATGTATACCTTGCAACACTCTCACCATCTCTACTTGTACAGTTATGTATACCATGCAACACACTCACCATCTCTACTTGCACCCTCATGTATACCTTGCAAAACTCTCACCATCTCTACTTGTACCCGCATGCACACCTTGCAACACTCTCACCATCTCTACTTTTACCCTCATGTATACCTTGCACTACTTGTACCCTCATGTATACCATACAACACTCTCACCATCTCTACCTGTACCCTCATGTATACCTTGTAACACTCTCACCATCTCTACATGCACACTCATGTATACCTTGCAACACTCTCACCATATCTACTTGTACCCTCATGTATACCTTGCAACACTCTCACTATCTCTACTTGTACCCTCATGTATACCTTGCAACACTCTCACCATCCCTATCTGTACCCACATGTATACCTTGCACTACTTGTACCCTCATGTATACCTTGCAACACTCTCACCATCTCTACTTGCACTCTCATGTATACCTCACAACACTCTCACCATCTCTACTTGTACCCTCATGTATACCTTGTACCACTCTCACCATCTCTACTTGTGCCCTCATGTATACCTTGCAAAACTCTCACAATCTCTACTTGTACCCCCATGTATACCTTACAACACTCTCACGATCTCTACTTGTACCCTCATGCAAACCTTGCAACGATCTCAGCATCTCTACTTGTATCCTCATGTATACCTTGCAATGCTCTCAGCATCTCTACTTGTACATTCATGTATACCTTGGAACACTCTTACCACCTCTACTTCTACCATCATGTATACATTGCAACACTCTCACCATCTCTAATTGTACCCTCGTGTATACCTTGCAACACTCTCACCATCTCTACTTGTACCCCCATGTATACCTTACAACACTCTCACGATCTCTACTTGTACCCTCATGCAAACCTTGCAACACTCTCAGCATCTCTACTTGTATCCTCATGTATACCTTGCAACGTTCTCACCATCTCTACTTGTGCCCTCATGTGTACCTTGCAATACTCTAACCATCTCACCTTGTACCCTAATTTATACCTTGCAACACTCTCACCATCTCTACATGTACCCTCATGCATACCTTGCTATATTCTTGGCATCTCTATTTGTACGCTGATGTATACCTTGCAACACTCTCACCATCTCTACTTGTATCCTCATGTATACCTTGCAACAATCTCACCATCTCTACTTGCACCCTCATGTATACCTTGCAACACTCTCACCATTTCTACTTGTACCCTCATGCACACCTTGCAACATTCTCACCATCTCTACTTGTACCCTCATGTATACCTTGCAATACTCTAACCATCTCTACTTATACCCTCATGTATACATTTCAACGTTCTCACCATCTCTACTGGTACCTGCATGTATACCTTGCAACACTCTCACCATCCCTACTTGTACCATCATGTATACCTTGCACTACTTGTACCCTCATGTATACCTTACAACACTCTAACCATCTCTACTTGTACCCTCATGTATACCTTGCAACACTTTCACCATCTCTACGTGTTCCCTCATGTATACCTTGCAACACTCTCACCATCTCTACTTATACCTTCATGTATACCTTGCAACACTCGCACCATGTCTACTTGTACCCTCATGTATACCTTGCAACACTCTCACCATGTCTACGTGTACCCTCATGTATACCTTGCAACATTCTCACCATCTCTACTTGTACCCTCATGTGTACTTTGCAACACACTCACCATCTCTACTTATATCCTCATGTATGCCGTGCAACCCTTTCACCATCTCTACTTGTACCTTCTTGTATACCTTGGAACACTCTCACAATCTCTACTTTTACCCTCATGCACACCTTGCAACACTCTCACCATCTCTACTTGCACCCTCATGTATACCTTGCAACACTCTCACCATCTCTACTTGTACTCTCATTTATACCTTGCAACACACTCACCACCTTTACTTTTACCCTCATGTATACCTTGCAACGCTCTCACCATTTGTACTTGTATCCTCATGTACACCTTGCAATACTCTCACCATCTCTACTTGTACCCTCATGTATACCTTGCAACACTCTCACCATATCTACTTGTAACCTCATGTATACCTTGCAACAGTCTCACTATCTCTAATTGTACCCTCATGTATACCTTGCAACACTCTCACCATCCCTACTTGTACCATCATGTATACCTTGCACTACTTGTACCCTCATGTATACCTTACAACACTCTCACAATCTCTACTTGTACCCTCATGCAAACCTTGTAACACTCTCAGCATCTCTACTTGTACCCTCATGTATACCTCGCAATTCTCTCAGCATCTCTACTTGTACCTTCATGTATACCTTGGAACACTCTTACCACCTCTACTTCTAACTTCATGTATAGCTTGCAACACTCTCACCATCTCTACTTGTACCCTGCTGTATACCTTGCAACACTCTCACCATCTCTACTTTTACTCTGATGTTTACCTTGCAACACTCTCACCATCTCTACTTGTACCCTCATGTATACCTTGCAAAACTCTCACCATCTCTACTTGCACCCCCATGTATACCTTACAACACTCTCACAATCTCTACTTGTACCCTCATGCAAACCTTGCAACACTCTCAGCATCTCTACTTGTATCCTCATGTATAACTTGCAATGCTCTCAGCATCTCTACTTGTACCTTCATGTATACCTTGGAACACTCTTACCACCTCTACTTCTACCATCATGTATACATTACAACACTCTCACCATCTCTAATTGTACCCTCGTGTATACCTTGCCACACTCTCACCATCTCTACTTGTACCCTCATGCACACCTTGCAACGTTCTCACCATCTCTACATGTACCCTCATGTATACCTTTCTATATTCTCAGCATCTCTATTTGTACCCTGACGTATACCTTGCAACACTCTCACCATCTCTACTTGTATCCTCATGTATACCTTGCAACACTCTTACCATCTCTACTTGCACCCTCATGTATAACTTGCAACATTCTCACCATCTCTACTTGTACCCTCATGTATACATTGGAACACTCTCACCATGTCTACTTGTACCCTCATGCATACCTTGCAACACTCTCAACATCTCTACTTGTACCACAAGTATACCTTGCAACGCTCTCCCCATTTCTACTTGTAACCTCATGTAAACCTTGCAACACTCTTGCCATTTCTACTTGTGCCCTCGTGTATACCTTGCAACATTTTCACCATCTCTACTTGTACACTCATGTGTACATTGCAACACACTCACCATCTCTACTTGTATCCTCATGTATGCCGTGTAAAGCTCTCAGCATCTCTACTTGTACCTTCTTGTATACCTTGGAACACTCTCACAATCTCTAATTGTACCCTCATGCACACCTTGCAACACTCTCACCATCTCTACTTGCACCCTCATGTATACCTTGCATCACTCTCACCATCTCTACTTGTACTCTCATGTATACCTTGCAACACACTCACCATCTTTACTTGTACCCTCATGTATACCTTGCAACACTCTCACTATTTCTACTTGTACCCTCATGTACACCTTGCAATACTCTCACCATCTGTACTTGTACCCCCATGTATACCTTGCAACACTCTCACCATCTCTAGTTGTACCCTCATGTATGCCTTGCAACACTCTCACCATCTCTACTTGCACCCTCATGCATACCTTGCAACACTTTCACCATCTCTACTTGCACCCTCATGTATACCTTGCAACACTCTCAACATCTCTACTTGTACCTTCATGTATACCTTGCAATGCTCTCGCCATTTCTACTTGTACTCTCATGTAAACCTTGCAACACTCTCGCCATTCTACTTGTAGCCTCATGTATACCTTGCAACATTCTCACCATCTCTACTTGTACCCTCATGTGTACTTTGCAACACACTCACCATCTCTACTTGTATCCTCATGTATGCCGTGCAACCCTTTCACCATCTCTACTTGTACCTTCTTGTATACCTTGGAACACTCTCACAATCTCTACATTTACCCTCATGCACACCTTGCAACACTCTCACCATCTCTACTTGCACCCTCATGTATACCTTGCAACACTCTCACCATCCCTACTTGTACCCTCATGTATACCTTGCACTACTTGTACCCTCATGTATACCTTACAACACTCTCACCATCTCTACTTGCACTCTCATGTATACCTCACAACACCCTCACCATCTCTACTTGTACCCTCATGTATACCTTGTAACACTCTCACCATCTCTACTTGTACCCTCATGTATACCTTGCAAAACTCTCACCATCTCTACTTGTACCCCCATGTATACCTTACAACACTCTCACGATCTCTACTTGTACCCTCATGCAAACCTTGCAACACTCTCAGCATCTCTACTTGTATCCTCATGTATACCTTGCAATGCTCTCAGCATCTCTACTTGTACCTTCATGTATACCTTGGAACACTCTTACCACCTCTACTTCTACCATCATGTATACATTACAACACTCTCACCATCTCTAATTGTACCCTCGTGTATACCTTGCAACACTCTCACCATCTCTACATGTACCCTCATGCATACCTTGCTATATTCTCGGCATCTCTATTTGTACGCTGATGTATACTTTGCAACACTCTCACCATCTCTACTTGTATCCTCATGTATACCTTGCAACACTCTCACCATCTCTACTTGCACCCTCATGCATACCTTGCAACACTCTCACCATCTCTACTTGTACCCTCATGCACACCTTGCAATGTTCTCACCATCTCTACTTGTACCCTCATGTATACCTTGCAATAGTCTAACCATCTCTACTTATACCCTCATGTATACATTTCAACTTTCTCACCATCTCTACTTGTACCTGCATGTATACCTTGCAATGCTCTTGCCATTTCTACTTGTACTCTCATGTAAACCTTGCAACACTGTAACCATTTTTACTTGTACCCTCATGTATACCTTGCAACACTCTCACCATGTCTACGTGTACCCTCATGTATACCTTGCAACATTCTCACCATCTCTACTTGTACCCTCATGTGTACTTTGCAACACACTCACCATCTCTACTTGTATCCTCATGTATGCCATGCAACCCTTTCACCATCTCTACTTGTACCTTCAGGTATACCTTGGAACACTCTCACAATCTCTACTTTTAGCCTCATGCACACCTTGCAACACTCTCACCATCTCTACTTGCACCCTCATGTATACCTTGCAACACTCTCACCATCTCTACTTGTACCCTCATGTATACCTTGCAACACTGTCATCATCTCTACTTATACCCTCATGTATACCTTGCAACATGATCACCATTGCTACTTGTACCCTCATGTATATCTTGCAACACTCTCACCATCTCTACTTGTACCCTCATGTATATCTTGCAACACACTCACAATCTATACTTGCGCCCTCATGTATATCTTGCACTACTTGTGCCTTCATGCATATCTTACAACACTCTCACCATCTCTACGTGTACCCTCATGTATACCTTGCAATGCTATCACCATTTCTACTTGAACCCTCATGTATACCTTGCAACACTTTCACCATCTCTACTTGTACTCTCATGTATACTTTGCAACACACTCACCATCTCTACTTGTACCCATATGTATACCTTGCAACACTCTCACCATTTCTACTTGTACCCTCATGTATACCTTGCAACACTCTCACCATCTCTACTTGTACCCTCATGCATACCTTGCAACACTCTCACCACCTCTACTTGTAACCTCATGTATACCTTGCAACACTCTCACCATCTCTACTTGTACCTTCATGTATACATTGGAAAACTCTCACCATCTCTTGTTTTAGCCTCATGTATACCTTGCAATACACTCACCATCTCTACTTGACCCTCATGTATACCTTGCAACACTCTCAACATCTCTACTTGCCCCCTCATGTATACCTTGCAACATTCTCACCATCTCTACTTGTATCCTCATGTATACATTGCAACATTCTCACCATCTCTACTTGTACCATCATGTATATCTTGCAACACTCTCACCATCACTACTTGTACCCTGATGTATACCTTGCAACACTCTCACCATCTCTACTTGTATCTTCATGTATACCTTGCAACACTCTTGCCATTTCTACTTGTACCTTCATATAAACCTTGCAACACTATCGTCATTTCAACTTGTTACCCTCATGTATACCATGAAAAACTCTCACCATCTTTACTTGTACCCTCATGTATACCTTGCAACACTTTCAGCATCTCTACTTGTATCCTCATGTATACCGTGCAACACTCTCACCATGTCTACTTGAACCCCCATGAATACCTTGCAACACTGTCACAATCTCTATTTGTACCATCATGTATACCCCACACTTTATGTACCCTCATGTATACCTTACAACACACTCACCATCTCTACTTGTACCCTCATGAATACCTTGCAACACTCTCACCATCTCTACTTGCACCCTTATGTATACCTTGCAACACTCTCACCATCTCTACTTGTACCATTATGTATACCATGCAACACACTCACCATCTCTACTTGCACCCTCATGTATACCTTGCAAAACTCTCACCATCTCTACTTGTACCCGCATGCACACCTTGCAACACTCTCACCATCTCTACTTTTACCCTCATGTATACCTTGCACTACTTGTACCCTCATGTATACCATACAACACTCTCACCATCTCTACCTGTACCCTCATGTATACCTTGTAACACTCTCACCATCTCTACATGCACACTCATGTATACCTTGCAACACTCTCACCATATCTACTTGTACCCTCATGTATACCTTGCAACACTCTCACTATCTCTACTTGTACCCTCATGTATACCTTGCAACACTCTCACCATCCCTATTTGTACCCTCATGTATACCTTGCACTACTTGTACCCTCATGTAGACCTTACAACACTCTAACAATCTCTACTTGTACCCTCATGTATACCTTGCAACACTCTCACCATCTCTACTTGCACTCTCATGTATACCTCACAACACTCTCACCATCTCTACTTGTACCCTCATGTATACCTTGTACCACTCTCACCATCTCTACTTGTACCCTCATGTATACCTTGCAAAACTCTCACCATCTCTACTTGTACCCCCATGTATACCTTACAACACTCTCACGATCTCTACTTGTACCCTCATGCAAACCTTGCAATGCTCTCAGCATCTCTACTTGTATCCTCATGTATACCTTGCAATGCTCTCAGCATCTCTACTTGTACATTCATGTATACCTTGGAACACTCTTACCACCTCTACTTCTACCATCATGTATACATTGCAACACTCTCACCATCTCTAATTGTACCCTTGTGTATACCTTGCAACACTCTCACCATCTCTACTTGTACCCCAATGTATACCTTACAACACTCTCACGATCTCTACTTGTACCCTCATGCAAACCTTGCAACACTCTCAGCATCTCTACTTGTATCCTCATGTATACCTTGCAACGTTCTCACCATCTCTACTTGTGCCCTCATGTGTACCTTGCAATACTCTAACCATCTCAACTTGTACCCTAATTTATACCTTGCAACACTCTCACCATCTCTACATGTACCCTCATGCATACCTTGCTATATTCCTGGCATCTCTATTTGTACGCTGATGTATACCTTGCAACACTCTCACCATCTCTACTTGTATCCTCATGTATACCTTGCAACAATCTCACCATCTCTACTTGCACCCTCATGTATACCTTGCAACACTCTCACCATCTCTACTTGTACCCTCATGCACACCTTGCAACATTCTCACCATCTCTACTTGTACCCTCATGTATACCTTGCAATACTCTAACCATCTCTACTTATACCCTCATGTATACATTTCAACGTTCTCACCATCTCTACTTGTACCTGCATGTATACCTTGCAACACTCTCACCATCCCTACTTGTACCATCATGTATACCTTGCACTACTTGTACCCTCATGTATACCTTACAACACTCTAACCATCTCTACTTGTACCCTCATGTATACCTTGCAACACTTTCACCATCTCTACGTGTTCCCTCATGTATACCTTGCAACACTCTCACCATTTCTACTTATACCTTCATGTATACCTTGCAACACTCGCACCATGTCTACGTGTACCCTCATGTATACCTTGCAACATTCTCACCATCTCTACTTGTACCCTCATGTGTACTTTGCAACACACTCACCATCTCTACTTGTATCATCATGTATGCCATGCAACCCTTTCACCATCTCTACTTGTACCTTCTTGTATACCTTGGAACACTCTCACAATCTCTACTTTTACCCTCATGCACACCTTGCAACACTCTCACCATCTCTACTTGCACCCTCATGTATACCTTGCAACACTCTCACCATCTCTACTTGTACTCTCATTTATACCTTGCAACACACTCACCATCTTTACTTTTACCCTCATGTATACCTTGCAACGCTCTCACCATTTGTACTTGTATCCTCATGTACACCTTGCAATACTCTCACCATCTCTACTTGTACCCCTCATGTATACCTTGCAACACTCTCACCATATCTACTTGTAACCTCATGTATACCTTGCAACAGTCTCACTATCTCTAATTGTACCCTCATGTATACCTTGCAACACTCTCACCATCCCTACTTGTACCCTCATGTATACCTTGCAACACTGTCAACATCTCTACTTGCACTCTCATGTATACCTTACAACACTCTCACCATCTCTACTTGTACCCTCATGTATACCTTTGTAACACTCTCACCATCTCTACTTGTACCATCATGTATACCTTGTAACACTCTCACCATCTGTACTTGTACCCTCATGTATACCTTGAAAAACTCTCACCATCTCTACTTGTACTCCCATGTATACCTTACAACACTCCCACAATCTCTACTTGTACCCTCATGCAAGCCTTGTAACACTCTTAGCATCTCTACTTGTATCCTCATATATACCTCGCAATTCTCTCAGCATCTACTTGTGCCTTCATGTATACCTTGGAACACTCTTACCACCTCTACTTCCTAACTTCATGTATAGCTTGCAACACTCTCACCATCTCTACTTGTACCCTGCTGTATACCTTGCAACACTCTCACCATCTCTAATTTTACTCTGATTTTTACCTTGCAACACTCTCACCATCTCAACTTGTACCCTCATGTATACCTTGCAACACTCTCACTATCTCTACATGTACCCTCATGTATACCTTTCTATATTCTCAGCATCTCTATTTGTACCCTGACGTATACCTTGCAACACTCTCACCATCTCTACTTGTATCCCCATGTATACCTTGCAACACTCTTACCATCTCTACTTGCACCCTCATGTATAACTTGCAACATTCTCACCATCTCTACTTGTACCCTCATGTATACCTTGCAACACTCTCAACATTTCTACATGTACCACACGTATACCTTGCAACGCTCTCCCCATTTCTACTTGTAACCTCATGTAAACATTGCAACACTCTTGCCATTTCTACTTGTGCCCTCATGTATACCTTGCAACATTTTCACCATCTCTACTTGTACACTCATGTGTACATTGCAACACACTCACCATCTCTACTTGTATCCTCATGTATGCCGTGTAACGCTCTCAGCATCTCTACTTGTACCTTCTTGTATACCTTGGAACACTCTCACAATATGTACTTGTACCCTCATGCACACCTTGCAATGCTCTCACCATCTCTACTTGCACCCTCATGTATACCTTGCAACACTCTCACCATCTCTACTTGTACTCTCATGTATACCTTGCAACACACTCACCATCTTTACTTGTACCCTCATGTATACCTTGCAACACTCTCACCATTTCTGCTTGTACCCTCATGTACACCTTGCAATACTCTCACCATCTGTACTTGTACCCCCATGTATACCTTGCAACACTCTCACCATCTCTAGTTGTACCCTCATGTATGCCTTGCAACACTCTCACCATCTCTACTTGCACCCTCATGCATACCTTGCAACACTTTCACCATCTCTACTTGTACCCTCATGTATGCCTTGCAACACTCTCAACATCTCTACTTGTACCTTCATGTATACCTTGCAATGCTCGCCATTTCTACTTTTACCCACACGTAAACCTTGCAACACTCGCGCCATTTCTACTTGTAGCCTCATGTATACCTTGCAACATTCTCACCATCTCTACTTGTACCCTCATGTGTACTGCAACACACTCACCATCTCTAATTGTATCCTCATGTATGCCGTGCAACCCTTTCACCATCTCTACTTGTACCTTCTTGTATACCTTGGAACACTATCACAATCTCTACATTTACCCTCATGCACACCTTGCAACACTCTCACCATCGCTACTTGCACCCTCATGTATACCTTGCAACACTCTCACCATCTCTACTTGTACTCTCATTTATACCTTGCAACACACTCACCATCTTTACTTTTACCCTCATGTATACCTTGCAACGCTCTCACCATTTGTACTTGTATCCTCATGTACACCTTGCAATACTCTCACCATCTCTACTTGTACACTCATGTATACCTTGCAACACTCTCACCATCTCTACTTGTACCCTCATGTATACCTTGCAACACTGTCATCATCTCTACTTATACCCTCATGTATACCTTGCAACATGATCACCATTGCTACTTGTACCCTCATGTATATCTTGCAACACTCTCACCATCTCTACTTGTACCCTCATGTATATCTTGCAACACACTCACAATCTATACTTGCGCCCTCATGTATATCTTGCACTACTTGTGCCTTCATGCATATCTTACAACACTCTCACCATCTCTATTGCCCTCATGTATACCTTGCAATGCTATCACCATTTCTACTTGAACCCTCATGTATACCTTGCAACACTTTCACCATCTCTACTTGTACTCTCATGTATGCTTTGCAACACACTCACCATCTCTACTTGTACCCATATGTATACCTTGCAACACTCTCACCATTTCTACTTGTACCCTCATGTATACCTTGCAACACTCTCACCATCTCTACTTGTGCCCTCATGCATACCTTGCAACACTCTCACCACCTCTACTTGTAACCTCATGTATACCTTGCAACACTCTCACCATCTCTCTATTTGTGCCTTCATGTATACATTGGAAAACTCTCACCATCTCTTTGTTTTAGCCTCATGTATACCTTGCAATACACTCACCATTCCTCTACTTGACCCTCATGTATACCTTGCAACACTCTCAACATCTCTACTTGCCCCTCATGTATACCTTTGCAACATTCTCACCATCTCTACTTGTATCCTCATGTATACATTGCTGTAAACATTCTCACCATCTCTACTTGTACCATCATGTATATCTTGCAACACTCTCACCATCACTACTTGTACCCTGATGTATACCTTGCAACACTCTCACCATCTCTACTTGTATCTTCATGTATACCTTGCAACACTCTTGCCATTTCTACTTGTACCTTCATATAAACCTTGCAACACTATCGTCATTTCAACTTGTTACCCTCATGTATACCATGAAAAACTCTCACCATCTTTACTTGTACCCTCATGTATACCTTGCAACACTTTCAGCATCTCTACTTGTATCCTCATGTATACCGTGCAACACTCTCACCATGTCTACTTGAACCCCATGAATACCTTGCAACACTGTCACAATCTCTATTTTGTACCATCATGTATACCCACACTTTATGTACCCTCATGTATACCTTTACACACCTCACCATCTCTACTTGTACCCTCATGAATACCTTGCAACACTCTCACCATCTCTACTTGCACCCTTATGTATACCTTGCAACACTCTCACCATCTCTACTTGTACCATTATGTATACCATGCAACACACTCACCATCTCTACTTGCACCCTCATGTATACCTTTGCAACGCAAACTCTCACCATCTCTACTTGTACCGCATGCACACCTTGTAACACTCTCACCATCTCTACTTTTACCCTCATGTATACCTTTTGACTTGTGCCCTCATGTATACCATACACTCTCACCATCTCTACCTGTACCCTCATGTATACCTTTGTAACACTCTCACCATCTCTACATGCACACTCATGTATACCTTGCAACACTCTCACCATATCTACTTGTACCCTCATGTATACCTTGCAACACTCTCACTATCTCTACTTGTACCCTCATGTATACCTTGCAACACTCTCACCATCCCTATTTGTACCCTCATGTATACCTTGCACTACTTGTACCCTCATGTAGACCTTACAACACTCTAACAATCTCTACTTGTACCCTCATGTATACCTTGCAACACTCTCACCATCTCTACTTGCACTCTCATGTATACCTCACAACACTCTCACCATCTCTACTTGTACCCTCATGTATACCTTGTACCACTCTCACCATCTCTACTTGTACCCTCATGTATACCTTGCAAAACTCTCACCATCTCTACTTGTACCCCCATGTATACCTTACAACACTCTCACGATCTCTACTTGTACCCTCATGCAAACCTTGCAATGCTCTCAGCATCTCTACTTGTATCCTCATGTATACCTTGCAATGCTCTCAGCATCTCTACTTGTACATTCATGTATACCTTGGAACACTCTTACCACCTCTACTTCTACCATCATGTATACATTGCAACACTCTCACCATCTCTAATTGACCCTTGTGTATACCTTGCAACACTCTCACCATCTCTACTTGTACCCCAATGTATACCTTTAACACTCTCACGATCTCTACTTGCCCTCATGCAAACCTTGCAACACTCTCAGCATCTCTACTTGTATCCTCATGTATACCTTGCAACGCTCTCACCATCTCTACTTGTGCCCCTCATGTGTACCTTTGCAATACTCTAACCATCTCAACTTGTACCCTAATTTATACCTTGCAACACTCTCACCATCTCTACATGTACCCTCATGCATACCTTGCTATATTCCTGGCATCTCTATTTGTGCGGCTGATGTATACCTTTGCAACACTCTCACCATCTCTACTTGTATCCTCATGTATACCTTGCAACAATCTCACCATCTCTACTTGCACCCTCATGTATACCTTGCAACACTCTCACCATCTCTACTTGTACCCTCATGCACACCTTGCAACATTCTCACCATCTCTACTTGTACCCTCATGTATACCTTGCAATACTCTAACCATCTCTACTTATACCCTCATGTATACATTTCAACGTTCTCACCATCTCTACTTGTACCTGCATGTATACCTTGCAACACTCTCACCATCCCTACTTGTACCATCATGTATACCTTGCACTACTTGTACCCTCATGTATACCTTACAACACTCTAACCATCTCTACTTGTACCCTCATGTATACCTTGCAACACTTTCACCATCTCTACGTGTTCCCTCATGTATACCTTGCAACACTCTCACCATTTCTACTTATACCTTCATGTATACCTTGCAACACTCGCACATGTCTCTTGTACCCTCATGTATACCTTGCAACATTCTCACCATCTCTACTTGTACCTCGTGTACTTTGCAACACACTCACCATCTCTACTTGTATCATCATGTATGCCATGCAACCCTTTCACCATCTCTACTTGTACCTTCTTGTATACCTTGGAACACTCTCACAATCTCTACTTTTACCCTCATGCACACCTTGCAACACTCTCACCATCTCTACTTGCACCCTCATGTATACCTTGCAACACTCTCACCATCTCTACTTGTACTCTCATTTATACCTTGCAACACACTCACCATCTTTACTTTTACCCTCATGTATACCTTGCAACGCTCTCACCATTTGTACTTGTATCCTCATGTACACCTTGCAATACTCTCACCATCTCTACTTGTACCCTCATGTATACCTTGCAACACTCTCACCATATCTACTTGTAACCTCATGTATACCTTGCAACAGTCTCACTATCTCTAATTGTACCCTCATGTATACCTTGCAACACTCTCACCATCCCTACTTGTACCCTCATGTATACCTTGCAACACTGTCAACATCTCTACTTGCACTCTCATGTATACCTTACAACACTCTCACCATCTCTACTTGTACCCTCATGTATACCTTGTAACACTCTCACCATCTCTACTTGTACCATCATGTATACCTTGCAACACTCTCACCATCTGTACTTGTACCCTCATGTATACCTTGCAAAACTCTCACCATCTCTACTTGTACTCCCATGTATACCTTACAACACTCCCACAATCTCTACTTGTACCCTCATGCAAGCCTTGTAACACTCTTAGCATCTCTACTTGTATCCTCATATATACCTCGCAATTCTCTCAGCATCTCTACTTGTACCTTCATGTATACCTTGGAACACTCTTACCACCTCTACTTCTAACTTCATGTATAGCTTGCAACACTCTCACCATCTCTACTTGTACCCTGCTGTATACCTTGCAACACTCTCACCATCTCTAATTTTACTCTGATTTTTACCTTGCAACACTCTCACCATCTCAACTTGTACCCTCATGTATACCTTGCAACACTCTCACTATCTCTACATGTACCCTCATGTATACCTTTCTATATTCTCAGCATCTCTATTTGTACCCTGACGTATACCTTGCAACACTCTCACCATCTCTACTTGTATCCCCATGTATACCTTGCAACACTCTTACCATCTCTACTTGCACCCTCATGTATAACTTGCAACATTCTCACCATCTCTACTTGTACCCTCATGTATACATTGGAACACTCTCACCATGTCTACTTGTACCCTCATGTATACCTTGCAACACTCTCAACATTTCTACATGTACCACACGTATACCTTGCAACGCTCTCCCCATTTCTACTTGTAACCTCATGTAAACATTGCAACACTCTTGCCATTTCTACTTGTGCCCTCATGTATACCTTGCAACATTTTCACCATCTCTACTTGTACACTCATGTGTACATTGCAACACACTCACCATCTCTACTTGTATCCTCATGTATGCCGTGTAACGCTCTCAGCATCTCTACTTACTTGTACCTTGTATACCTTGGAACACTCTCACAATATGTACTTGTACCCTCATGCACACCTTGCAATGCTCTCACCATCTCTACTTGCACCCTCATGTATACCTTGCAACACTCTCACCATCTCTACTTGTACTCTCATGTATACCTTGCAACACACTCACCATCTTTACTTGTACCCTCATGTATACCTTGCAACACTCTCACCATTTCTGCTTGTACCCTCATGTACACCTTGCAATACTCTCACCATCTGTACTTGTACCCCCATGTATACCTTGCAACACTCTCACCATCTCTAGTTGTACCCTCATGTATGCCTTGCAACACTCTCACCATCTCTACTTGCACCCTCATGCATACCTTGCAACACTTTCACCATCTCTACTTGTACCCTCATGTATACCTTGCAACACTCTCAACATCTCTACTTGTACCTTCATGTATACCTTGCAATGCTCTCGCCATTTCTACTTGTACCCTCATGTAAACCTTGCAACACTCTCGCCATTCTACTTGTAGCCTCATGTATACCTTGCAACATTCTCACCATCTCTACTTGTACCCTCATGTGTACTTTGCAACACACTCACCATCTCTAATTGTATCCTCATGTATGCCGTGCAACCCTTTCACCATCTCTACTTGTACCTTCTTGTATACCTTGGAACACTATCACAATCTCTACATTTACCCTCATGCACACCTTGCAACACTCTCACCATCGCTACTTGCACCCTCATGTATACCTTGCAACACTCTCACCATCTCTACTTGTACTCTCATTTATACCTTGCAACACACTCACCATCTTTACTTTTACCCTCATGTATACCTTGCAACGCTCTCACCATTTGTACTTGTATCCTCATGTACACCTTGCAATACTCTCACCATCTCTACTTGTACACTCATGTATACCTTGCAACACTCTCACCATATCTACTTGTAACTTCATGTATACCTTGCAACAGTCTCACTATCTCTAATTGTACCCTCATGTATACCTTGCAACACTCTCACCATCCCTACTTGTACCATCATGTATACCTTGCACTACTTGTACCCTCATGTATACCTTACAACACTCTAACCATCTCTACTTGTACCCTCATGTATACCTTGCAACACTGTCAACATCTCTACTTGCACTCTCATGTATACCTTACAACACTCTCACCATCTCTACTTGTACCCTCATGTATACCTTGTAACACTCTCACCATCTCTACTTGTACCATCATGTATACCTTGCAACACTCTCACCATCTCTACTTGTACCCTCATGTATACCTTGCAAAACTCTCACCATCTCTACTTGTACCCCCATGTATACCTTACAACACTCTCACAATCTCTACTTGTACCCTCATGCAAACCTTGTAACACTCTCAGCATCTCTACTTGTATCCTCATGTATACCTCACAATTCTCTCAGCATCTCTACTTGTACCTTCATGTATACCTTGGAACACTCTTACCACCTCTACTTCTAACTTCATGTATAGCTTGCAACACTCTCACCATCTCTACTTGTACCCTGCTGTATACCTTGCAACACTCTCACCATCTCTACTTTTACTCTGATGTTTACCTTGCAACACTCTCACCATCTCAACTTGTACCCTCATGTATACCTTTCAACACTCTCACTATCTCTACATGTACCCTCATGTATACATTTCTATATTCTCAGCATCTCTATTTGTACCCTGACGTATACCTTGCAACACTCTCACCATCTCTATTTGTATCCTCATGTATACCTTGCAACACTCTTACCATCTCTACTTGCACCCTCATGTATAACTTGCAACATTCTCACCATCTCTACTTGTACCCTCATGTATACATTGGAACACTCTCACCATGTCTACTTGTACCCACATGCATACCTTGCAACACTCTCAACATCTCTACTTGTACCACACGTATACCTTGCAATGCTCTCCCCATTTCTACTTGTAACCTCATGTAAACCTTGCAACACTCTTGCCATTTCTATTTGTGCCCTCATGTATACCTTGCAACATTTTCACCATCTCTACTTGTACACTCATGTGTACATTGCAACACACTCACCATCTCTACTTGTATCCTCATGTATGCTGTGTAACGCTCTCACCATCTCTACTTGTACCTTCTTGTATACCTTGGAACACTCTCACAATCTCTACTTGTGCCCTCATGCACACCTTGCAACACTCTCACCATCTCTACTTGCACCCTCATGTATACCTTGCAACACTCTCACCATCTCTACTTGTACTCTCATGTATACCTTACAACACACTCACCATCTTTACTTGTACCCTCATGTATACCTTGCAACACTCACTATTTCTACTTGTACCCTCATGTACACCTTGCAATACTCTCACCATCTGTACTTGTACCCCCATGTATACCTTGCAACACTCTCACCATCTCTAGTTGTACCCTCATGTATGCCTTGCAACACTCTCACCATCTCTACTTGCACCCTCATGCATACCTTGCAACACTTTCACCATCTCTACTTGTACCCTCATGTATACCTTGCAACACTCTCAACATCTCTACTTGTACCTTCATGTATACCTTGCAATGCTCTCGCCATTTCTACTTGTACCCTCATGTAAACCTTGCAACACTCTCGCCATTCTACTTGTAGCCTCATGTATACCTTGTAACACTCTCACCATTCCTACTTGTACCCCCATGTTTACATTGCAACACTCTCACCATCTCTACTTGTACCCTCCTGCATCCCTTGCAACACTCTCACCATCTCTACTTGTATCCTCATATATACCTTGCAACACTCTCACCATCTCTAGTTGTACCCTCATGTATGCCTTGCAACACTCTCACCATCTCTACTTGCACCCTCATGCATACCTTGCAACACTTTCACCATCTCTACTTGTACCCTCATGTATACCTTGCAACACTCTCAACATCTCTACTTGTACCTTCATGTATACCTTGCAATGCTCTCGCCATTTCTACTTGTACCCTCATGTAAACCTTGCAACACTCTCGCCATTCTACTTGTAGCCTCATGTATACCTTGTAACACTCTCACCATCCCTACTTGTACCCCCATGTTTACATTGCAGCACTCTCACCATCTCTACTTGTACCCTCCTGCATCCCTTGCAACACTCTCACCATCTCTACTTGTATCCTCATGTATACCTTGTAACGCTCTCAAACTCTACTTGTACCTTCTTGTATACCTTGGAACACTCTCAGCATCTCTACTTTTACCCTCATGCACACCTTGCAACACTCTAACCATCTCCACTTACACCCTCATGTATACCTTGCAACACTCTCACCATCTATACTTGAACCCTCATGAATACCTTGCAACACTCTCGCCATTCTATTTGTAGCCTCATGTATACCTTGTAACACTCTCACCATCCCTACTTGTACCCCCATGTTTACATTGCAACACTCTCACCATCTCTACTTGTACCCTCCTGCATCCCTTGCAACACTCTCACCATCTCTACTTGTATCCTCATGTATACCTTGTAATGCTCTCACCATCTCTACTTGCACCTTCATGTATATCTTGCAACACTCTCACCATCTCTACTTGTACTTTCATGTATACCTTGCAACGCTCTCACCATTTCCACTTTTACCTTCATGTAAACCTTGCAACACTCTCACCATCTCTACTTGTACCCTCATGTATACCTTGCAACACTCTCACCATCTCTATTTACACCCTCATGTATACCTTGCAACACAATCACCGTCTATACTTGTACCCTCATGTATACCTTGCAACACACTCACCATCTGTACTTGTATCCTCATGTATACCTTGCAACACTCTCCTATCTCTACTTGTACCATCATGTAAACCTTGCAGCACTCTCACCATCTGTACATGTATCCTCATGTGTACCTTGCATCACTAACACCATTTTACTTGTACCCTCATATATAACTTACAACACTTTCACCATCTCTACTTGTACCCTCATGTATACCTTGCAACACTCTCACCATCGCTACTTGTACCCTCATGTATACCTTGCAACACTCTCACCATCCCTAATTGTACCCTCATTTATACTTTGGAACACTCTCACCATCTCTACTTGTACCCTCATGTATACCTTGCAACACTCTCAACATCTCTACTTGCCCCCTCATGTATACCTTGCAATACTCTCACCATCTCTACTTGCACCCTCATGTATACCTTGCAACACTCTCAACATCTCTACTTGCCCCCTCATGTATACCTTGCAACACTCTCACCATCTCTACTTGTATCCTCATGTATACCTTGCAATGCTCTCACCATCTCTACTTGTACCTTCATGTAAACCTTGCAACACTCTCACCATCCCTACTTGCACCCTCATGTGAACCTTGCAGCACTCTCACCATCTCTACTTGTACCCTCATGTATACCTTGCAACATTCTCACCATCTCTACTTGTACCATCATGTATACCTTGCAACACTCTCACCATCTCTACTTGTACCCTGATGTATACCTTGCAACACTCTCACCAGCTCTACTTGTACCTTCATGTATACCTTGCAACGCTTTCGCCATTTCTACTTGTACCTTCATATAAACCTTGCAACACTCTCATCATTTCTACTTGTTACCCTCATGTATACCTTGCAACAATGTCACAATCTCTACTTTTACCCTCATGTATACCCCACACTTCATGTACCCTCATGTATATCATACAACACTCTCACCATCTCTACTTGTACCCTCATGAATACCTTGTGACACTCTCACCATCTCTACTTGCACCCTCATGTATACCTTGCAACACTCTCACCATCTCTACTTGTACCCTCATGTATACCATGCAACACTCTCACCATCTCTACTTGCACCCTCATGTATACCTTGCAATACTTTTACCATCTCTAATTGCACCCTCATGTATACCTTACAACACTCTGACCATCTCTACTAGTACCCTCATGTATAACTTGCAAAACTCTCACCATCTCTACTTGTACCCGCATGCATACCTTGCAACACTCTCACCATCTCTACTTTTACCCTCATGTATACCTTGCACTACTTGTGCCCTCATGTATACCTTACAACACTCTCACCATTGCTACTTCTACCCTCATGTATACCTTGCAGCACTCTCACCATCTCTACTTGCACCCTCATATATAGCTTGCAACACTCTCACCATCTCTATTTGTACCCTCATGTATACCTTGCAACATTCTCACCATATCTACTTGTACCATCATGTATACCTTGCAACATTCTCACTATGTGTACTTGTACCCTCATGTATACCTTGCAACACTCTCACCATCCCTACTTGTACCCTCATGTATACCTTGCACTACTTGTACCCTCATGTATACCTTACAACACTCTAACCATCTCTACTTGTACCCTCATGTATACCTTGCAGCACTCTCACCATTTCTACTTGCACTCTCATGTATACCTTACAACACTTTCACCATTTCTACTTGTACCCTTATGTATACCTTGCAACATTCTCACCATCTCTACTTGTACCATCATGTATACCTTGCAAAACTCTCACCATCTCTACTTATACCCTGATGTATACCTTGCAACACTCTCACCATGTCTACTTGTACCTTCATGTATACCTTGAAACGCTTTCACCATTTCTACTTGTACCTTCATATAAGCTTTGCAAAACTCTTGTCATTTCTACTTGTTACCCTCATGTATACCTTACAAAACTCTCACCATCTTTACTTGTACCCTCATGTATACCTTGCAACACTCTCACCATCTCTACTTGTACCCTGATGAATACCTTGCAATACTCTCACCATCTCTTCTGGCACCATCATGTATACCTTGCAACACTCTCACCATCTCTACTTGTACCCTCATGTATACCATGCAACACTCTCACCATCTCTATTTGCACCCTCATGTATACCTTGCAAAACTCTCACCATCTCTACTTGTAGCTGCATGCATACCTTGCAACACTCTCACCATCTCTACTTTTACCCTCATGTATACCTTGCAAAACTCTCACCATCTCTACTTGTACCCTGATGAATACCTTGCAACACTCTCACCATCTCTTCTGGCACCATCATGTATACCTTGCAACACTCTCACCATCTCTACTTGTACCCTCATGTATACCATGCAACACTCTCACCATCTCTATTTGCACCCTCATGTACACCTTACAACACTCTCACCATTTCTACTTGTACCCTCATGTATACCTTGCAACGCTCTCACCATCTCTACTTGTACCTTCGTATATACCTTGCAACACTCTCACCATTTCTACTTGCACCCTCATGTATACCTTGCAACACTCTCACTATCTCTACTTGTATCCTCATGTATACCTTGCAACTCTCTCAAGATCTCTGCCTGTACCTTCATGTATACCTTGCAATGCTCTCTCACTTTCTACTTGTACCCTCATGTAAACCTTGCAACACTGTTGCCATTTCTACTTGAACCCTTATGTATACCTTGTAACACTCTCACCATCTCTACTTGTACCCTCATCTATACCTTGCAACACTCTCACCATGTCTACTTGTACCCTCATGTATACCTTCCAACGCTCTCAACATCTCTACTTGTACCTTCATGTATACCTTGCAACACTCTTGCCATTTCTCATGTAAACCTTGCAACACTGTCACCATTTCTACTTGTACCCTAATGTATACCTTGCAGCACTCTCACCATCTCTACTTGTACCCTCATGCATACCTTGCAACACTCTCACCATTTTTGCTTGTATCCTCATTTATACCTTGCAACGCTCTCACCAGCTCTTCTTGTACCATCATGTATACATTGGAACACTCTCACCATCTTTACTTTTACCATCATGCACACCTTGCAATACTCTCAACATCTCTACTTGCACCCTCATATATTCCTTGCAACACTCTTAAGATCTCAACTTGTACTCTCATGTATACCTTGCAACACTCTCACCATCTCTACTTGTAACCTCATGTATACCGTGCAATACTCTCACCATTTCTACTTGTACAGTCATGTACACCTTGCAATACTCTCACCATCTCTACTTGTACCCTCATGTATACCTTCCAACAATCTCACCATCTGTACTTGTACCCATATGTATACCTTGCAAAGCTGTCATCATCTCTACTTGTACCTTCATGTATACCTTATAATGCTCTCACCATTTCTACATGTACCCAAATGTATAGCTTGCAACACTCTCGCCATCTCTACTTGTACTCTCATGTATAACTTGCAACACTCCCAGCATCTCTGCTTGTACCTTCATGTATACCTTGCAACATTCTCAACACCTCTACTTGTATTCTCATGTATACCTTGGAACAGTCTCACCATCTCAACCTATACCCTCATGTATACCTTGCAACACTCTCTCCATCTCTACTTGTACTTTCATGTATACCTTGCAACGCTCTCACCATCTCTACTTGTACCCTCATGTATACCTTGCAACCCTCTCACCATGTCTTCTTGTACCCTCATGTATACCTTGCAACACTCTCACCATCTCTACTTGTACCCCCATGTATAACTTGCACTACTTGCCCCCTCATGTATACCTTACAACACTCTCACCATCTCTACTTGTACTCTCATGTATACCTTGCAACACTCTCCCCATCTCTACTTGCACACTCATGTATACGTTGCAACACTCTCACCATCTCTACTTGTACACTCATTTATACATTGCAACACTCTCACCATCTCTACTTGAACCCTCATGTATACCTTGCAACGCTCTCACCATCTCTACTTGTACATTCATGTATACATTGCAATGCTCTTGCCATTTCTAAATGTACACTCATGTATACCTTGCAACACTCTCACCATCTCTACTTGTACTCTCATGGATACCTTGCAACACTCTTACCATCTCTACTTGTGCTTTCATGTATACCTTGCAAAGCTTTCACCATTTATACTTGTACCCTCATGTAAACCTTGCAACACTCTCGCCATTTCTACTTGTACCTTCATGTATACCTTGCAACACTCTCAATATCTCTACTTGTACCTTCATGTATACCTTGCAACACTCTCACCATCTCTATTTGCACCCTCATGTATAACTTGCAACACTCACTCCATCTCTACATGCACCCTCATGAATACCTTGCAACATTATCACCATCTCTACTTGTACCCTCATGTATACCCTGCAACACTCTCACCATCTCTTTTTTTATCCTCATGTATACATTGCAACACTCTCATATCTCTACTTGTACCCTCATGTATACCTTGCAGCACTCTCACCATCTCTACATGTACACTCATGTGTACCTTGCATCACTCTCGCCATTTCTACATGTACCCTCATATATACCTTGCAACACTCTCACCATCTCTACTTGTACCCTCATGTATACCTTACAACACTATCACCATCGCTACTTGTCCCTCATGTATACCTTGCAACACTCTCACCATCTCTACTTATACCCTCATGTATACCTTGCAACACTCTCACCATCTCTACTTGTATCCTCATGTATATCTTGCAACACTCTCACCATCTCTACTTGTACCCCCATTTATACCTTACAACACTCACCATCTCTACTTGTAGCCTCATGTATACCTTGCAACACTCACACCATCTTTACTTGTACCCTCATGTATACCTTGCAACACTCTCACCATCTGTACTTGTACCCTCATGTATACCTTGTAAAACTCTCACCATCTCTACTTGTACCCCCTTGTATACCTTATAATATTCTCACCATCTCTACTTGTACACTTATGCAAACCTTGCAACACTGTCACCATCTCTACTTGTATCTTCATTTATACCTTGCAACAGTCTCACCATCTCTACTTGTACCCTCATATATACCTTGCAACACTCTCACCATCTCTACTTGTACTCTGATGTATACCTTGCAACACTCTCACCATCTCTACTTATACCATCATGTATACCTTGCAACACTCTCACTAACTCTACTTTTACCCTTATGTATAACTTGATATACTCTCAGCATCTTTACCTGTACCCTCATGTATACCTTGCAACACTCTCACCATCTCTACTTGTATCCTCTTGTATACCTTGCAAAACTCTCACCATCTCTACTTGCACCCTCATGTATAACTTGCAACACTCTCAACATCTCTACTTGCACTCTCTTGTATACCTTGTAACACTCTCACCATCTCTACTTGCACCCTCATGTATTCCTTGCAACACTCTCACAATCTCTACTTGTACCCTCATGTATATCTTGCAGCACTTTCACCATCTCTACTTGTACCCTCATGTACACCTTGCAAAACTTTCACCATCTCTACTTGTAGTCTGACTTATACCTTGCAACACTCTCAGCATCTCTACTTGTATCCTCATGTATACCTTGCAACACTCTCACCATCTCTACTTGCACCGTAATGCATACCTTGCAACATTCTCACCATCTCTACATGTACCCTCATGCATACCTTGCAACCCTCTCACAACCCCTACTTATAACCTCATGTATACCTTGCAATGCTCTCACCATCTCTGCTTGTACCCTCATGTATACCTTGCAACGCTTTTGCCCTTTCTACTTGTACCCTCTTGTAAACATTGCAACTTGTACCCTCATGTATACCTTGTAACACTCTCACCATCTCTACTTGTATCCTCATGTATACCTTCCAACACTCTCAACATCTCTACTTGTACCTTCATGTACACCTTGCAACACTCTCACCATTTCTACTTGTATCCTCATGTATACCTTGCAACGCTCTCACCATCTCTACTTGTACCTTCACATATACCTTGGAACACTCTCACCTTATCTACTTGTACTATCATGTATACCTTGCAACACTCTCACCATCTCTTCTTGTACCCTCATGTATACCTTGCAACACTCTCACCATACCTACGTGCACCCTCATATATACCTTGAGACACTCTCACCATTTCTACTTGCACCCTTATGTATACCTTGCAACGTTGTCACCATCTCTACTTGTACCTTCATGTATACCTTGCAATGCTCTCACCATTTCTACATGTACCCATATGTCTACCTTGCAACACTCTCGCCATCTCTACTTGTACTCTCATGTATACCTTGCAACACTCTCACCATCACTGCTTGTACCTTCATGTATACCTTGCAACATTCTCACCATCTCTACTTGTACCTTCATGTATACCTGGCAACAGTCTCACCATCTCAACTTATACCCTCTTGTATACCTTGCAACATTCTCCATCTCTATTTGTACTTTCATGTATACCTTGCAATGCTCTCACCATTTCTACATGTACCCTCATGTAAACCTTGCAAGACTCTCACCATTTCTATGTGTACCCTCATGTATACCGTACAAAACTCTCGCCATCTCTACTTGTACCCTCATATATACATTGCAACACTTTCACCATCTCTACTTGTACCCTCATGTATACCTTCTAACCCTCTCACCATGTCTTCTTGTACCCTCATGTTTACCTTGAAACACTCTCACCATCTCAACTTGTACCCCCATGTATAACTTGCACTACCTGTACCCTCATGTATACCTTACAACACTCTCACCATCTCTACTTGTACTCTCATGTATACCTTGCAACACTCTCACCATCTCTACTTGCACCCTCATGTATACCTTGCAACACTCTCACCATCTCTATTAGAACCCTCGTGTATACCTTGCAACACTCTCACCATCTCTACTTGTACCCTCATGTATACCTTGCAACACTCTCACCATCACTACTTGTACCATCATGTATACATGCAATGTTCCCACCATTTCTACATGTACACTCATGTATACCTTGCAACTCTCTCACCATCTCTACTTGTACTCTCATGTGTACCTTACAACACTCTCACCATCTCTACTTGTACCCTCATGTATACCTTGCACCATCTCTACTTGTACCTTATACCTTGCAACACTCTCACCATCTCTACTTGTACTTTCATGTATACCTTGCAATGCTGTCACCATTTCTAAGTGTACCCTCATGTAAACCTTGAAACACTCTCGCCATTTCTACTTCAACCCTCATGTATACCTTGCAACACTCTCACCATCTCTACTTGTACCCTCATGTATACCATGCAACACTCTCACCATCTCTATTTGCACCCACATGTATACCTTGCAATACTTTCTCCATCTCAACTTGCAACTTCACGTATACCTTACAACACTCTGACCATCTCTACTTGTACCCTCATGTATAACTTGTAAAACTCTCACCATCTCTACTTTTACCCTCATGTATACCTTGCAGTACTTGTACCCTCATGTATACCTTACAACACTCTCACCATTGCTACTTGTACCCTCATGTACACCTTGCAACACTCTCACCATCACTACTTGCACCCTCATATATACCTTGCAACACTCTCACCATCTCTACTTGTACCCTCATGTATACCTTGCAACATTCTCACCATATCTACTTGTACCCTCATGTATACCTTGCAACACTCTCACTATCTGTACTTGTACCCTCATGTATACCTTGCACTACTTGTACCCTCATGTATACCTTACAACACTCTAACCATCTCTACTTGTACCCTCATGTATCTCTTGCAACACTCTCACCATCTCTACTTGCACTCTCATGTATACATTACAACACTCTCACCATCTCTAGTTGTACCCTCATGTATACCTTGCAACGCTCTCACCATCTCTACTTGTACCTTCGTATATACCTTGCAACGCTCTCACCATCTCTATTTGTATCCTCATGTAAACCTTGCAACACTCTCACCGTCTCTACTTATATCCTCATGTATACCTTGCAACACTCTAACCATCTCTACTTGTACTTTCATGTATACCTTGTAACGCTCTCACCATTTCTACTTGTACCCTCATGTAAACCTTGCAACACTCTCGCCATTTCTACTTGTACCCTCATGTATACCTTGCAACACTCTCACCGTCTCTACTTATATCCTCATGTATACCTTGCAATACTCTCACCATCTCTACTTGTACCTTCATATATACCTTGGAACACTCTGACCATCTCTACTTGTACCCTCATGTATACCTTACAACACTGTCACCATCTCTACTTGTACCCTGATGTATACCTTGCAACACTCTCACCAAATCTACTTGTACCCTCATGTATACCTTGCAACACACTCACAATCTCTACTTGTACTCTCATGAATACCTTGCAACACTCTCACCATCTCTGCTCGTACCCTCATGTGTACCTTGCAACATTCTCACCATTTCTATTTGTACCCTCATGTATACATTGCAACAGTCTCACCATCTCATCTTATACCCTCATGTATACCTTGCAACACTCTAACCATCTCTACTTGTACTTTCATGTATACCTTGTAACGCTCTCACCATTTCTACTTGTACCCTCATGTAAACCTTGCAACACTCTCGCCAGTTCTACTTGTACCCTCATGTATACCTTGCAACACTTTCACCATCTCTACTTCTACCCTCATGTATACCTTGCAACACATTCACCATCTCTACTTGTACCCTCATGTATACCTTGGAACCCTCTCACTATGTCTACCTCTACCCTCATGTATAACTTGCACTACTTTTACCCTCATGTATATCTTACAACACTTTCAACATCTCTACTTGTACTCTTATGTATACCTTGCAGCACTCTCACCATCTCTACTTGCACCCTCATATATATCTTGCAACACTCTCACCATCTCTACTTGTATCCTAATGTATACCTTGCAACACTCTCACCATCTCGACTGGGAGCCTCATGTATACCTTGCAAAACTCTCGCCATCTCTACATGTATTCTCATGTATACCTTGCAACACTCTCACTGTCTCTACTTATATCCTCATGTATACCTTGCAATGCTCTCACCATCTCTACTTGTACCTTCATATATACCTTGGAACACTCTGACCATCTCTACTTGTACCCTCATGTATACCTTGCAACACTGTCACCATCTCTACTTGTACCCTGATGTATACATTGCAACACTCTCACCAACTCTACTTTACCCTCATGTATACCTTGCAACACTCTCACCATCTCTACTTGTACCATCATGCATACCTTGCAACATTCTCACCATCACTCCTTGTACCCTCATGTATACATTGCAACACTCTCACCATATATACTTATACCCTCATGTATACCTTGCAACGCTCTCACCATCTCTACCTATACCTTCATGTATACCTTGCAACGCTCTCGCCCTTTCTACTTGTACCCTCATGTAAACCTTGCAACACTGTCGCCATTTCTACTTGAACCCTTATGTATACCTTGTAACACTCTCACCATCTCTACCTGTACTCTCATGTATACCTTGCAACACTCTCACCATCTCTACTTGTACCCTAATGTATACTTTGCAAAACTCGCACCATGTCTACTTGTATCCTCGTGTATACCTTGCAACACTCTCACCATATCTACTTGTACCCTCATGTATACCTTGCAACACTCTCAACATCTCTACTTGTACCTTCATGTATACCTTGCAATGCTCTCACCATTTCTATTTGGACCCTCATGTAAACCTTGCAACACTGTTGCCATTTCTACTTGTACCCTAATGTATACCTTGCAACACTCTCACCATCTCTACTTGTACCCTCATGCATACCTTGCAACAGTCTCACCATTTCTACTTGTATCCTCATTTATACCTTGCAACGCTCTCACCATCTCTTCTTGTACCTTCATGTATACCTTGGAACACTCTAACCGTCTTTACTTTTACCATCATACACACCTTGCAACACTCTCGCCATCTCTACTTGCACCCTAATGTATACCGTGCAACACTCTCACCATTTCTACTTGTACCGTCATGTACACCTTGCAATACTCTCACCATCTCTACTTGTACCCTCATGTATACCTTGCAACACTCTCACCATCTGCACTTGTACCCTCATGTATACCTTGCAACACTCTCACCTTTTCTTCTTGCACCCTCATGTATACTTTGCAACACTCTCACCATCTCTACTTGTACTCATATGTATACCTTGCAACTCTGTCACCATCTCTACTTGTACCTTCATGTATACCTTGCAACACTCTCACCATTTCTACATGTACCCAAATGTATACCTTGCAACACTCTCGCCATCTCTACTTGTACTCTCATGTATACTTTGCAACACTCTCAGCATCTCTGCTTGTACCCTCATGTTTACCTTGCAACATTCTCAACATCTCTACTTGTATCCTCATGTATACTGTGCAACAGTCTCACCATCTCAACCTATACCCTCATGTATACCTTGCAACACTCTCTCCATCTCTACTTGTACATTCATGTATACCTTGCAACGCTCTCACCATCTCTACTTGTACACTCATTTATACCTTGCAACCCTCTCACCATGTCTTCTTGTACCCTCATGTATACCTTGCAACACTCTCACCATCTCTACTTGTACCCCATGTATAACTTGCATTATTTGTCCCCTCATGTATACCTTACAACACTCTCACCATCTCTACTTGTACTCTCATGTATACCTTGCAACCCTCTCACCATGTCTTCTTGTACCCTCATGTATACCTTGCAACACTCTCACCATCTCTACTTGTACACTCATTTATACCTTGCAACACTCTCACCATCTCTACTTGAACCCTCATGTATACCTTGCAATGCTCTCACCATCTCTACTTGTACCTTCATGTATACCTTGCAACACTCTTGCCATTTCTAAATGTTCACTCATGTATACCTTGCAACACTCTCACCATCTCTACTTGTAGTCTCATGTATACCTTGCAGCACTCTCACCATCTCTACTTGTACCCTCATGTATACCTTGCACCATTTCTACTTGTCACTTCATGTATACCTTGCAACACTCTCACCATCTCTCCTTGTGCTTTCATGTATACCTTGCAATGCTTTCACCATTTCTACTTGTAGCCTCATGTAAACCTTGCAACACTCTCGCCATTTCTACTTGTACCTTCATGTATACCTTGCAACACTCTCAATATCTCTACTTGTACCCTCATGTATACCTTGCAACATTCTCACCATCTCTATTTGCACCCTCATGTATAACTTGCAACACTCACTCCATCTCTACATGCACCCTCATGTATACCTTGCAACACTATCACCGTCTCTACTTGTACCCTCATGTATACCTTGCAACACTCTCACCATCTCTACTTCTATCCTCATGTATACATTGCAACACTCTCATATCTCTTCTTGTACCCTCATGTATACCTTGCAGCACTCTCACCATCTCTACATGTACCCTCATGTGTACCTTGCATCACTCTCGCCATTTCTACTTGTACCGGTGTATCGGTGAAGTGCATGGGAGATAGTAGGTGTACACTGGGGGCCATCCCTGTGTCACATCTAGGAAGGTAAACCCTACGTGGGCATAATATGCACTTTGCAAGGGGTGTTGAGACCCACTCACAGTCTGTCCATGCTCAAACAAGGCCAGGGCAGATAGCCTAGTATGAACCTATGAACCTATGATGATACAAATTGTGCAGGACACAAAGGATTATCACACAGCTGTCCTACCTGATGGTAGGAACCATGGTGATAATCCACAGATATGCTCAACAGCACTCTAATATCACAAACAATACACCAAACCCACACACATTGCCAACAGCCTACTGAACAGATTCCTTCCAACCTCCCCACCAGCACCTAACTGCCAAATATCTATCCCAGGAGAGTGCTGGCCCCCTGACATTGCAGATGCTGAGGTAACAGCCAGCATCCACAAAGCACAGCACACAGCATCAATGATACCAGATGGTGTCCTGGGTTGTGTCCAACAAGTACTGTAAGAAGAATGGTACAACAAATAGCATTACTGCTCACTATCAGTCCTACTACAGGATATGTACCAAAAGAGCAGTGTACAGCAACAGTGGTCCCACACCACAAAGGGGGTGCCTGAATGGATACTGCAAAGTATCACCCCTCAACTCCGACTATCTAGGTTGGCAAAGTAATGGAGAGGATGATCATGGATCCCATGAATAACGAGATTGGGTACCTACAGACATTGTACCCTACCCAGTGTGGCTGTCATAGGGCAGATCCTGCCCCTTACACATGTCTGACTCATGTGAAACATGCACCAAGCCCATTGATGTGGGCAATGTTGATCACACAGCCTATCTGGACCTTGCTAAACCCTTCCATACAATACCCTAGTTGGCGGTACAGATAAGCTCACCAGCCTAACTATAAACCCCTATGCAAGTAGATGGGTTGCAAACCAGCTCAAGGACAGAACTGACCTGGCAGACATGCTGTAGCCATGGCAGACTGCAAACTAGGTACAACTGGCATCCCACAAGGCATGGTCCTGGGACCTCTCTTGTATGCTATATATGTCACATAGGTACAGGCCAACATGGACGGACTCTGTCTGAACAGGTTTGCAAAGGACTACAAACAGGCCACCATATCGGACCCTCCAGCTGACACAAACAACCTACAAAAGGCACACATAGAAACACACAAGTGGTGCCACAGCCATGTCAACAAGCTAAATGCAGAATAGCGTATAGTCAACCCCTGTGGAAACACAGTACATGGCCAGAAATTACCACATAGGTGTTAACCCAGTAAGTACATCAGGAGCAATAAGAGACCTGGGGACACAAGGTGATAGATATCCTGCATGTGACAACCATGTGTCTGTAGTGGTTACAGAAACATACCGTATACCCACCTAATCATGAAGGTAAGCACAGCTTGGTTAGGGTAGGTCAATGTGCCTCTCCAGTCATCCATCAGCAGCCTCACAATTGTGTACAATGGCCCTTCAGGGATGTACCATAGCAGACACCTACAGCAACTGGAAAGACCACACAAATACCCCACCAGGAGGATCGCAGAGCTGTAACAGATGCCATGTGTTGCCTGAGTAAAGAAACTGCAGCTCCACACAGTGCCATACTGCCTGGCTGGAGGTGAACTGTGCCTGATGTATAGAGCCATGACCAACCTGGTATCAATGGACATTTGGCACCATGTAAACACTGAATGCTGGTGACCTATGCAGCTGACATGCCTGAACCCCAGCACAGACATAAACAGGACATGCTGTACCGATTGGGCCATGACCCAGAAGCTCACTCCACCCACGACTAAACTCCCACTACAGGATATGCAGGGAGTCCCTCAGTGACTGTCATCCAGAGGAATCATGATGACAGGATGGGAGATGGTAGGTGTACCCTGGATAACACCTGTATGTCACAGGTAGACAGAGCCACAGCACACTAACCGTGACATATGTCATGGCAAACACCAGTAAATGTGTGTTGAAGGACAAACACTCTCTGACTAGCATTACAAATGGACTAGGGCACATGGCCATTGTTTGTCACTGTCCACACAAGTTGTGGAATACATTAACAATGTCGGACAATCATGTACTATGCTGTCCATATCTGAACAAAATGCAACATGGTCATATCTGCACAACTGACCCTCAACCAGTCTGGTGTGCTCACTATAAATATTACAAGCAGTGATAGGACTGAAACCAATTATACTGTCCACCACAGTGAAAGTTCTGCACCAGTACACGATACGACAATACAACTGTTTGGTCAGCAGGAAAGGATGATGACAACTGTATGCAAACTATCCCATGGTGACCCTGCAGGCACAGCATAATGCCTGTTAGGTTCAGACACAAAGCAGTGGGGCAGTAAGAACACAACCTGATGTCCAACACTCAACTATACATGTGATATATAGATGGCGTCCACACACAAACAGAAATATGGTGGTCCACAGATCCCAACATAAGGAAAGGTCACACTGGGCATGCTCGCACACTTAGATAAATGAGACGTGGCAGTCAAGAAGCCATACAAACTGTGAACTGGGCATGCTCACACATTTAGGCCATGTCACAGTTCAGCAGTTGCACACACATATCTGGCATGTCTATGTGTTAACACAGGAACCTCCCACAATACAGACATCTGCCCAGTGCACACAGTGAAGTTACAACAGAGACATAAGTAAAGTACTGGATCCCACTCATATGCAAACATCTCCCACAGTACACATGTTGTTTATAGAGATAGGGAAGGCTATGGCAATAAAGACCCACAAACAGTATATGAGCAACAGATACTTGCATCTGACAGGTAAACACATGGCCGCAGAGTGCAATACTTGACTGTTGTCCCTAGGGAATATAGAAGGCTATCCACAGTGTATTTGGCATCTGCCTCCACAGTACAGTAGGCCACTGTGCCTGTGCAAAGTTAATGCATAGATATGCTCTCCCCTGTACTGATGGATAGTCACAGATGTACATACCTCTTCATCCATAATGATGTCAGCAAACTATACATATATCAGGAGCAAATATTATACCCAGTAATGTGAATAGCGCGCTCCGCTACTGCATCTCTAACAAGTGTCATAACATAGTTAGGTAGGGGTTTGAATCCTGCAGTGCCCAGTGTGTGTGTGAATGTGTGTAGGGGAGTAGTGTGTGCACTTCCATGTGTATGAGAAATGTCCCTTTTGGCAACTATTACTACACAACACATGCTGCATATCCCACTGTCTAAACACTGATGATGTCAGCACCCTATAAGTACAGCAGGAGAAAGCAATCCCCCCAGTAATGCAAATAGTGCGCTCTGCTAATGCGTCTCTCACAAGTGTCATAACATAGTTAGGTAGGGGTTTGAATCCTGCAAGTGCCCAGTGTGTGTGTGAATGTGTGTGGGGGAGTAGTGTGTGCAATTCCATGTGTATGAGAAATGTCCCTTTTGGCAACTATTACTACACAACACATGCTGCATATTCCACTGACTAAACACTGATGATGTCAGCACCCTATAAGTACAGCAGGAGAAAGCAATCCCCTCACTAATGCAAATAACGCGCTCTGCTAATGCATCTTCACAAGTGTCATAACATAGTTAGGTAGGGGTTTGAATCCTGCAAGTGCCCAGTGTGTGTGTGAATGTGTGTGGGGGAGTAGTGTGTGCAATTCCATGTGTATGAGACATGTCCCTTTTGGCAATTATTACTACACAACACATGCTGCATATTCCACTGTCTAAACACTGATGATGTCAGCACCCTATAAGTACAGCAGGAGAAAGCAATCCTCCCAGTAATGCAAATAGCACACTCTACTACTGCGACCCTCACAAGTGATCTAACATAGTTAGGTAGGGGTTTGTATCCTACAAATGCCATGTGTATTTTTGTCACACAGTTTGTCCATGTGTGTGGGGTATTGTTCCCAATATTGCACGACATACATTATATCAGTAATGTCAATGCACACATGATGTATGTGTGTGCCACCTACACATATGTACCTGTAAACTGCAAGAGAACCCATGTCCAAAGCCTGCCTCATGTGAATACATGGAATATGCATCAGACAACTGTATGACTGTGGTGTTCTGTGCAGGGGCTGCATGTGGTATGTGACTATACAGTGTGGGTTGTAGATGGTGTCATCCCACCAATGAGGGCTACATGATAGTTCTGGAGCATATAGTCCACATGTTGGTGATGAACAGGTGCAGTATGTTGTCACCACTTGTGGGAGTGGTAACAAGTTGTTCCATAGCAATGCAGGGAATGAATGATAAGAACCCTTCAGACAGGGTCTTGCAGCTAGAATAATGCTCACACTGCATGTTTGGGTAGTCGCAGTACAACCATATAATGGTGTGTGTAGAGACCGTCATATTCCCAGTGTTGTCAGGAAGGCCAAGTGGGTTTCCTGGGTATGGGAGTGTGGTGTGAGCCAGGCTATGAACCTGAAGGCAGTCTAACCCACTGTGTGTTGCACATGGAGAGGCTCTGATGCCTTGTGCAGTGCCACCAACCTGGGGTGGGTGTATCTCAGGTGCCTTTGGATACATCCCCCCTGTTCTGGTTTGGTGCATGTGTAGGGGATGACAAGCATGGTATCAGGAATGACCTGGCACTGATGGTGTGCACCTGGAAGCCCTGTACCAGGAGTCTGTTACTGCACGGATATAGCTGTACCCCATGCTAAGGACAGTTTCCACTGCATGCATCTTGAGGTTTACACTGCTGCTGTTGAATAGCATTGCTATTAGTGTCCTATCCCATGTGATAACTGTGTAGGTGGCTATGTAATGTCAGCCATGCATACAAAGGCACTATGTGTGTAGCAACAGCCTCTGCCAATATACAATGGCCCATGGGTGACAGGTGCAAGCTGTCCCAAGCAAAGCAATGTGGCTTGTCCAGCATGTAATCCCACACTGACAGGCATTTGATTCCCTTTGAATGTCACTGAAAGATACATTAATTGCAGAAATGGATGATCCTGTCTACATATTGTGACAGCATTCTTGGTGAGGAGATGCTACTCAAGGCCAGGGTCATACCAGCCTGTGCCACAAGCTCAGAGAGCCCCTCTATGTCCCCTAACATGTAGTCCAAGGAGGTGCGTCAGAGGTCATACTCACTGGCACAGACAATGACTGAGTCATACTTCTACATGCCTTGCAGTGACTGGTATGCTTGTGTTATGTGGTGGATCATAGTGCCCGACGGGCAGCTCAGCATGACCGTCACCTTGTTCAGCCTGTGAGCAGGACCTCAGTGTACGTGACGATAGAGGTACCTCATACAACTGTAGCAGGTGTGTTGTCAAGCCGTATGGCCTGTGACTGTTTGGCACACAGGCTTTGTGAGCTATGTGTTGCATGTGCTCCGCTCTGGCTTAACGTTTGCTTGTGTGTCTGCTTTGCAGGTGTCAGCTGCTCAGGCAGGATGCTATTCTGAGAGCCCAATAATGTACCTGTGTGTGTCCGTGTTTGGATTGCGGTCGTGGCAGGTCTATGGGAGACTGGTACTGTATTCACTGTAGTATCCCACTCCACCTGACAGGGAATGCCAGTGCTGTGTTAACAGAGCTTAGCCCCCAGTTTGGCTATGTAGTTGCATCTCTCACATGTGTTATACGTGTATGGGAAGGGGAGAGGGTTGTCTGTGTACATGAGGCCGCTGTAACATTGCCACATGACTCACAGATCCACCAACTGGACCTGAGAGTACATCGACAGGTGACCTTTGCACATGCTACCATAGCATTGTGACACCCATACTAAGTAACGACACATAGGGCCAATGGGGAACAAGGTACTCAAGGTGACTATGTGAGGGTATAGTGCTCCTGATTTGTTAGTGCTGGCATATATGAATGCTGTCTTGAGCAAATGTGAGGTAAGTCATATGCAATGTGTTACAGCCAAGCTACATGCAAACAGGACAAACGGTGATGTTCTGTCAAGTGACACATGGACATCAGTACAGTAAGCAATACAGATGTCACTAGGGATCCACAGAGGCACTGTATATCTGCACTGCAGGTGGAATCAGTGTTTCAGGAATATAACAGGCAAACATGCATACAAACAAAGATACAGTCAGCAGGCCTGTATGTAGACTATGCTACAACAAACAAGGTGTACGACTTCCAGTAGGTAACAGTGCATATATGCAGGCACTATAAGCCAGTACCTAGACATTCACAGGTCAGACGGGCTGGGTCCAGCTGCACCCCACAAGTGTATAGACCACGTACCTTTGTAATGCTGAATAACTGGCCTGATACCCAAATGCTCATACCTGTAATAATACACATGTCAAATAACAGATACTGAGCCCACACTCAGCAGTTCCAGACCTAGTATGATGTATGCTACCTGTCCTGGCACCACAGTATCCTTGACATGTATGGACACTCTTCCTCCTGTCATAGTTAGTTCTGTGTTTTGGTGCTGTCATGCATGGTATGAGGTGTGACCTTGTAGTGCTAGTGTGCTCTTGTGAGCCTTGAACCTGTTGTGTAGTACTGCACAGATATCAACATCCTGAAACATCTGCATTGCAGAGTCGTGTGGACAGCATGCAACTCGCAGTTGACATGGCCATCATTGAGTATCAATATGTACAGTGTTGTATCCCATGTGCTACCTATGTAGGTGGCCATCCCTTCACAGCCTCACCACCAGTATGCAAAGATGTGCAGACAGAACACTGTGGTAATTACTATGGGTGTACAAAACAATACATTGACATTCATACTGTAACTGCATCACGCATGCTGGTATATACCCACAATGCTATCATTACACTGTACTGTTGTCAACATCATACTATTACAATACGTCTATGTACTCACCCTGTGCATCAGCACCATGTTAACCTGTTCCTGCACTGATTTTATAGATTGCAGGAGGTGGCACAGTTTCATCATATGCACAGGGTGTGTACCTGGTATGCCTGAGTCTGCCACTGATACAACCAATTAACATGTCTGTGTGTGTTGGTGAGGGACAGCAGTACAAGATGGGGCAATGTTGATGCAGTGTGTGCGTGTATGCGGTAGCCCTAGGTGTTATCACTTTGCATGTGTGTATGAATGCACACAGTCCCACCTCATGGCTGCCATATACAGGTGTTTGTGGACAGCCACAGACTGTACCTGCCAGGTCATACAGATCACTGTCTGTGGCCATGGATATGGTACCTGTTCCTGGCAGGGGTGCTACGGACCGTATCAGGTACTAAGCCAGACTGGGTACTGTCATCAGAAGCAGGTGGTTGGTGACTGGAGACATGTCCCTGTTGGGACTGTCCAGTGCCACGTTCATGTGGTCTCCTGGGGCGGTCTGATGACAGCACAGACCCAGCATTACTGGGGCTGCTGCTGGCACTATGTGAGCGGCCACGTGCCTGTTGTCTGCGACTGCTGCCAGCTGCTGCTGTTGCTGGCATACGTCCATGTCGACGCCTCAACTGTCCACCATTGCCCTGGCTCATGGACATGTAGTTGTAGAACAGATCTAATGTGTCCCCCAACGTCTGCCAATGACCTTGGTGAAGTTGTGGATGGCAGCCCCAACATCACGCATACTGTCACTCATGGCTGTGCGACATGCTCTCAGCTCCCTCAGACCCTGTCTGGTGTACCGTTCCATACGTGACTGTGCCTGCATTACAGCCCGAAACATAGCTGAGGTTGAAAGACCTCTGTGGGCACATCTGACAGGGGTGGTACGCCCACGGATGCTCCCACAAGAACCCATGGATGTCTGCCTGTGTGGTACTGTGTCAGGACCCTGGCCATGGCTGCTGTGTGGGGATGCATGTGCCACCAGTACCACATTACCCTGGTCAATGCCCACTGTATCCTGTCCATCACCTAGGGACATTGGTGACAAAGGATGTATTGGCAGGATGACTGTGTGCATTGATGGGGTCGACAGCTGTGTAGTGTCAATTGGCTGACCAATGACGGACCCTGGCACACCTACCTGTGTCATTACACAGGTATCATCATTATCACTATCCACAGCAGCTGATTCAGGTTCCCTGCTCCACGACACCAGAGCAGCACCAGAACCTGTGGGAGTAAGACAGGAAACACAGTTTACAATGTGTACACAATGTCACCACCGATGCACACATACACACATGCACAAATGGGCACATGCACACATGCACACATGCACACATGGGCACATACACACATGCACGCATTGGCACATGCACCCATGCACACATGGGCACATGCACACATGGGCACATGCACACATGCACACATGCGCACATGCACACATGGGCACATGCACACATGCACACATGGGCACATGCACACATGGGCACATGCACACATGCACACATGCACACATGGGCACATGCACACATGCACACATGCACATATGGGCACATGCACACATGCATACACCTCAGTATATGAGATATCAACCCACAGACACAAACACACCTGCAATCAAACACATAGCACTACTGCTTCAGCCTATTATTACTATTAGTATACAGAGTATTGAAGGTAATGGTATTACAAACTCACCAGCATGGATAGGCTGCCTTGCTGTTACACCAGAGGGACCTGCAGAAAAGAGACATTTATCGTCAGTGGGCACAACTGTGCCATTGATACTGTGGGCATGATACAGTTCAGTAGTGCAACAGTTAGCTTCCACAGGTGTACTGCAGATATTAAGGATATCACTAATGCACAATAATTACCAAGATTACAGCTACAAAACGAGGACACACCTCACACATGCATAACCTAACAGTGTACAGAATGGTCAACTATACACATGGCATGTTACCTGCACGCTCTGTGTCCTGCTGCTGTATGGCTCCAGCCTCCATCAATACACATGTATGCTGCTGTTGCTGCTGTGCTGGAGCCACAACACTTAGGAGTAGTCCCTCCAGTCTGGTGAGGGGATGTCTAGCCACCCCACCACCTGTGGCAAGCTGCTGCCTGTGGATATCTGGCGACGCTGATAGACATTTCTAATTAAATCACTGCAGTGATGGCGTACCTGCTCATATGTCCGGTTATGTGTGCCTATGTCATTTACCCAACGGACCAGGTCTTGCCACAGTGCAGCCCTCTCCTGCTGGTTCTGGCTGGTGCGGGAAAAGAGTAGGCGAAATCCGCACCAGGCTCTGGTGTATCTCCTCCTCCTTTGCAGCGGAGTAGACAGGGTTCGCTGGTGAACCATGGCCCTGAAAAGGAGAAGGAAAATATGTCAGCAATATCTGTCAGCAACTATGGCACACATAATACACATAATACTCGACTGCAGTGATATAACTTAAGCACCATATATAGCATCTGTCTGTCTATTGGGGATACACATGTAAATGACCAGATATCAGTGCTCATCCGACAACTGTGCAACAGTACCTGGCACACTCCATATGACAGACTAGTATACTGCAGCAGTCAACACACTGTTTCAGGTAAAATACACAACCTCACACTGGGGGTTTGTATCAAGGTACTGTATGGGGAACATTATCAGCCCATGCACCGCACACAATGCACGTTACATATTTCACTGGTAATGCACACTACTCTTACTTGCCATAACCCTACCTACACCACAGTGACATACAGGGTAACACAGCACAACATATGGCAATGTAGTATGTGTTGATCGCAATACCTCACACACCTGTCTCTGGCCTCACACCAAGGACACACACTACCATGACAGACAGACAGTCATGGTGAGCAATCACACCAGTACACAACATGCACCCAGTCACTAGCACACTCATTCCACCTCACATATTCCGTTTGCAATGTGTTCATGGGTGTGCATTGTGTCCTAGGTAGGTAGTGTGCTTTTGGCCCTGGGCCTACAGCAGCATACTGTTATGCTACCCTGCCCCTTGTGACACATGTGTTATGATCGTACCTGCTCCTTACAAACAGTTACACAGGGTGACGCATATGGCATATTACCTATCTGCATAACATTCAGCAGGGGTATGTCTGACATCTACTCATGGGGAGCCTTGCTTTTTAATTCTGTGTGGTCTACTACAGGGTATGTCATATCTGTGGGTAGGGTCCTGTACCTCCACCATGTGCTCTATACTGCAGTGACAAGGACAACAGACATAGGTAATTTGTGTTATGGATGTTGGAGGTGTTACCATGGTTGTTAGACAACTGTCATGGGTGTGACCGAACTATGTATATCCAGCAGTGGTAACCTCTATGTAGGTAGTCTGTGTGCACTCTGTGGTGTTTGAGTGCATTGACACAGTTACTTGCATATGTCTGTGTCCTTCTCCATATCTGTAGCTGTCATGGGAGGTACATACCGTGTAGGACATTGTGGGGTGTGGAGGGGTACAGTGACCTACATGTCCATAGCTGACACACCATGTCCACTGACACATTCCATGTACAGGTATTACAGGACTAGTGTGCCACTGTGTATATCAGTGTGGAGCCTATTGTACACTTGTTGCCCCTGTTCCCCCCTGACACATGCAGTGGTGGGCAGGCATGAACATATGTGGTGGTTACTGGTGTCAGTGTTTTTGAATGTGGTATGGCACTCCAGTATCCACACTGGTGTTCACTCCATGCCTTTGACACCAGGCACCTGTTGCAAGGCATCTGCACACATGTGCCTCACACAGTCTATATATATATATATATATATATATATATATATATATATGGTTCCCTATCAGAAGCCTGAAACACTATAAGCCTGAAAATCAAAATCCTGAAAACTATAGACTGAAAGTTCAAAATCCTGAAAGCCCAAAATCCTGAAACTCAAAATCCTGAAAACACAAATAATGCTAATATGTCACTATAAAGACAGTAATATCTACCAACTGACCCTGACCCTAACCCTAACCCTAAGGTCCATCACTATCGCACTCACCTGACCAGCGCCCTAACCCTAACTCACTTAAACGCCCCTAACCCCAATATTTGTCACTATTGCATACATGCCTAACCTGCCCTAACCCTAACTCACTTAAACCGCCCCTAACCCTAACATAAAACCAACCGCACACTTACCTGAACCCAACGCATGACCCAACACCACAGGGCTAACAATAGTAAATCCACAATGACGTCAGTATGTCCGTTTTGTGTTTTCAGGATTTTGAGTTTCAGGATTTTGGGCTTTCAGGATTTTGAACTTTCAGTCTATAGTTTTCAGGATTTTGATTTTCAGGCTTATAGTGTTTCAGGCTTCTGATAGGGAACCATATATATATATATATATATATATATATATATATATATATATATATATATATATATATATATATTGATATATTTATATCTGTATATGGATATATATATGTTTGTATATATGTATATAAAATATGTATATATAGATGTAGATATATACATATAGATGTGGGGAGAGAGGGGGAGAGAGTGAGAGAGAGACACAGGGAGAGTGAGAGTGTGAGGGGGTGGGACAGAGAGAGAGAGATAGTCATATATAGACATATCTGTTGTCAGTCAGATCTATCTGTATATGTATATGTCTCTACAGATATATATATATGTATGTGTGTACAGTATATGAGCAACAGATACTTGCATCTGGCAGGTAAACACATGGCCGCAGAGTGCAATACTTGACTGTTGTCCCTAGGGAATATAGAAGGCTATCCACAGTGTATTTGGCGTCTGCCTCCACAGTACAGTAGGCCACTGTGCCTGTGCAAAGTTAATGCATAGATATGCTCTCCCCTGTACTGATGGATAGTCACAGATGTACATACCTCTTCATCCATAATGATGTCAGCAAACTATACATATATCAGGAGCAAATATTATACCCAGTAATGTGAATAGCGCGCTCCGCTACTGCGTCTCTAACAAGTGTCATAACATAGTTAGGTAGGGGTTTGAATCCTGCAGTGCCCAGTGTGTGTGTGTGAATGTGTGTAGGGGAGTAGTGTGTGCACTTCCATGTGTATGAGAAATGTCCCTTTTGGCAACTATTACTACACAACACATGCTGCATATCCCACTGTCTAAACACTGATGATGTCAGCACCCTATAAGTACAGCAGGAGAAAGCAATCCCCCCAGTAATGCAAATAGTGCGCTCTGCTAATGCGTCTCTCACAAGTGTCATAACATAGTTAGGTAGGGGTTTGAATCCTGCAAATGCCCAGTGTGTGTGTGAATGTGTGTGGGGGAGTAGTGTGTGCAATTCCATGTGTATGAGAAATGTCCCTTTTGGCAACTATTACTACACAACACATGCTGCATATTCCACTGACTAAACACTGATGATGTCAGCACCCTATAAGTACAGCAGGAGAAAGCAATCCCCTCACTAATGCAAATAATGCGCTCTGCTAATGCATCTTCACAAGTGTCATAACATAGTTAGGTAGGGGTTTGAATCCTGCAAGTGCCCAGTGTGTGTGTGAATGTGTGTGGGGGAGTAGTGTGTGCAATTCCATGTGTATGAGAAATGTCCCTTTTGGCAATTATTACTACACAACACATGCTGCATATTCCACTGTCTAAACACTGATGATGTCAGCACCCTATAAGTACAGCAGGAGAAAGCAATCCTCCCAGTAATGCAAATAGCACACTCTACTACTGCGACCCTCACAAGTGATCTAACATAGTTAGGTAGGGGTTTGTATCCTACAAATGCCATGTGTATTTTTGTCACACAGTTTGTCCATGTGTGTGGGGTATTGTTCCCAATATTGCACGACATACATTATATCAGTAATGTCAATGCACACATGATGTATGTGTGTGCCACCTACACATATGTACCTGTAAACTGCAAGAGAACCCATGTCCAAAGCCTGCCTCATGTGAATACATGGAATATGCATCAGACAACTGTATGACTGTGGTGTTCTGTGCAGGGGCTGCATGTGGTATGTGACTATACAGTGTGGGTTGTAGATGGTGTCATCCCACCAATGAGGGCTACATGATATTTCTGGAGCATATAGTCCACATGTTTGTGATGAACAGGTGCAGTATGTTGTCACCACTTGTGGGAGTGGTAACAAGTTGTTCCATAGCAATGCAGGGAATGAATGATAAGAACCCTTCAGACAGGGTCTTGCAGCTAGAATAATGCTCACACTGCATGTTTGGGTAGTCGCAGTACAACCATATAATGGTGTGTGTAGAGACCGTCATATTCCCAGTGTTGTCAGGAAGGCCAAGTGGGTTTCCTGGGTATGGGAGTGTGGTGTGAGCCAGGCTATGAACCTGAAGGCAGTCTAACCCACTGTGTGTTGCACATGGAGAGGCTCTGATGCCTTGTGCAGTGCCACCAACCTGGGGTGGGTGTATCTCAGGTGCCTTTGGATACATCCCCCCTGTTCTGGTTTGGTGCATGTGTAGGGGATGACAAGCATGGTATCAGGAATGACCTGGCACTGATGGTGTGCACCTGGAAGCCCTGTACCAGGAGTCTGTTACTGCACGGATATAGCTGTACCCCATGCTAAGGACAGTTTCCACTGCATGCATCTTGAGGTTTACACTGCTGCTGTTGAATAGCATTGCTATTAGTGTCCTATCCCATGTGATAACTGTGTAGGTGGCTATGTAATGTCAGCCATGCATACAAAGGCACTATGTGTGTAGCAACAGCCTCTGCCAATATACAATGGCCCATGGGTGACAGGTGCAAGCTGTCCCAAGCAAAGCAATGTGGCTTGTCCAGCATGTAATCCCACACTGACAGGCATTTGATTCCCTTTGAATGTCACTGAAAGATACATTAATTGCAGAAATGGATGATCCTGTCTACATATTGTGACAGCATTCTTGGTGAGGGAGATGCTACTCAAGGCCAGGGTCATACCAGCCTGTGCCACAAGCTCAGAGAGCCCCTCTATGTCCCCTAACATGTAGTCCAAGGAGGTGCGTCAGAGGTCATACTCACTGGCACAGACAATGACTGAGTCATACTTCTACATGCCTTGCAGTGACTGGTATGCTTGTGTTATGTGGTGGATCATAGTGCCCGACGGGCAGCTCAGCATGACCGTCACCTTGTTCAGCCTGTGAGCAGGACCTCAGTGTACGTGACGATAGAGGTACCTCATACAACTGTAGCAGGTGTGTTGTCAAGCCGTATGGCCTGTGACTGTTTGGCACACAGGCTTTGTGAGCTATGTGTTGCATGTGCTCCGCTCTGGCTTAACGTTTGCTTGTGTGTCTGCTTTGCAGGTGTCAGCTGCTCAGGCAGGATGCTATTCTGAGAGCCCAATAATGTACCTGTGTGTGTCCGTGTTTGGATTGCGGTCGTGGCAGGTCTATGGGAGACTGGTACTGTATTCACTGTAGTATCCCACTCCACCTGACAGGGAATGCCAGTGCTGTGTTAACAGAGCTTAGCCCCCAGTTTGGCTATGTAGTTGCATCTCTCACATGTGTTATACGTGTATGGGAAGGGGAGAGGGTTGTCTGTGTACATGAGGCCGCTGTAACATTGCCACATGACTCACAGATTCACCAACTAGACCTGAGAGTACATCGACAGGTGACCTTTGCACATGCTACCATAGCATTGTGACTCCCATACTAAGTAACGACACATAGGGCCAATGGGGAACAAGGTACTCAAGGTGACTATGTGAGGGTATAGTGCTCCTGATTTGTTAGTGCTGGCATATATGAATGCTGTCTTGAGCAAATGTGAGGTAAGTCATATGCAATGTGTTACAGCCAAGCTACATGCAAACAGGACAAACGGTGATGTTCTGTCAAGTGACACATGGACATCAGTACAGTAAGCAATACAGATGTCACTAGGGATCCACAGAGGCACTGTATATCTGCACTGCAGGTGGAATCAGTGTTTCAGGAATATAACAGGCAAACATGCATACAAACAAAGATACAGTCAGCAGGCCTGTATGTAGACTATGCTACAACAAACAAGGTGTACGACTTCCAGTAGGTAACAGTGCATATATGCAGGCACTATAAGCCAGTACCTAGACATTCACAGGTCAGACGGGCTGGGTCCAGCTGCACCCCACACAAGTGTATAGACCACGTACCTTTGTAATGCTGAATAACTGGCCTGATACCCAAATGCTCATACCTGTAATAATACACATGTCAAATAACAGATACTGAGCCCACACTCAGCAGTTCCAGACCTAGTATGATGTATGCTACCTGTCCTGGCACCACAGTATCCTTGACATGTATGGACACTCTTCCTCCTGTCATAGTTAGTTCTGTGTTTTGGTGCTGTCATGCATGGTATGAGGTGTGACCTTGTAGTGCTAGTGTGCTCTTGTGAGCCTTGAACCTGTTGTGTAGTACTGCACAGATATCAACATCCTGAAACATCTGCATTGCAGAGTCGTGTGTGGACAGCATGCAACTCGCAGTTGACATGGCCATCATCGAGTATCAATATGTACAGTGTTGTATCCCCTGTGCTACCTATGTAGGTGGCCATCCCTTCACAGCCTCACCACCAGTATGCAAAGATGTGCAGACAGAACACTGTGGTAATTACTATGGGTGTACAAAACAATACATTGACATTCATACTGTAACTGCATCACGCATGCTGGTATATACCCACAATGCTATCATTACACTGTACTGTTGTCAACATCATACTATTACAATACGTCTATGTACTCACCCTGTGCATCAGCACCATGTTAACCTGTTCCTGCACTGATTTTATAGATTGCAGGAGGTGGCACAGTTTCATCATATGCACAGGGTGTGTACCTGGTAATGCCTGAGTCTGCCACTGATACAACCAATTAACATGTATGTGTGTGTTGGTGAGGGACAGCAGTACAAGATGGGGCAATGTTGATGCAGTGTGTGCGTGTATGCGGTAGCCCTAGGTGTTATCACTTTGCATGTGTGTATGAATGCACACAGTCCCACCTCATGGCTGCCATATACAGGTGTTTGTGGACAGCCACAGACTGTACCTGCCAGGTCATACAGATCACTGTCTGTGGCCATGGATATGGTACCTGTGCCTGGCAGGGGTGCTACGGACCGTATCAGGTACTAAGCCAGACTGGGTACTGTCATCAGAAGCAGGTGGTTGGTGACAGGAGACATGTCCCTGTTGGGACTGTCCAGCGCCACGTTCATGTGGTCTCCTGGGGCGGTCTGATGACAGCACAGACCCAGCATTACTGGGGCTGCTGCTGGCACTATGTGAGCGGCCACGTGCCTGTTGTCTGCGACTGCTGCCAGCTGCTGCTGTTGCTGGCATATGTCCATGTCGACGCCTCAACTGTCCACCATTGCCCTGGCTCATGGACATGTAGTTGTAGAACAGATCTAATGTGTCCCCCAACGTCTGCCAATGACCTTGGTGAAGTTGCGGATGGCAGCCCCAACATCACGCATACTGTCACTCATGGCTGTGCGACATGCTCTCAGCTCCCTCAGACCCTGTCTGGTGTACCGTTCCATACGTGACTGTGCCTGCATTACAGCCCGAAACATAGCTGAGGTTGAAAGACCTCTGTGGGCACATCTGACAGGGGTATGCCCACGGATGCTCCCACAAGAACCCATGGATGTCTGCCTGTGTGGTACTGTGTCAGGACCCTGGCCATGGCTGCTGTGTGGGGATGCATGTGCCACCAGTGCCACATTACCCTGGTCAATGCCCACTGTATCCTGTCCATCACCTAGGGACATTGGTGACAAAGGATGTATTGGCAGGATGACTGTGTGCATTGATGGGGTCGACAGCTGTGTAGTGTCAATTGGCTGACCAATGACGGACCCTGGCACACCTACCTGTGTCATTACACAGGTATCATCATTATCACTATCCACAGCAGCTGATTCAGGTTCCCTGCTCCACGACACCAGAGCAGCACCAGAACCTGTGGGAGTAAGACAGGAAACACAGTTTACAATGTGTACACAATGTCACCACCGATGCACACATACACACATGCACAAATGGGCACATGCACACATGCACACATGCACACATGGGCACATACACACATGCACGCATTGGCACATGCACACATGGGCACATGCACACATGGGCACATGCACACATGCACACATGCGCACATGCACACATGGGCACATGCACACATGCACACATGGGCACATGCACACATGGGCACATGCACACATGCACACATGGGCACATGCACACATGCACACATGCACATATGGGCACATGCACACATGCATACACCTCAGTATATGAGATATCAACCCACAGACACAAACACACCTGCAATCAAACACATAGCACTACTGCTTCAGCCTATTATTACTATTAGTATACAGAGTATTGAAGGTAATGGTATTACAAACTCACCAGCATGGATAGGCTGCCTTGCTGTTACACCAGAGGGACCTGCAGAAAAGAGACATTTATCGTCAGTGGGCACAACTGTGCCATTGATACTGTGGGCATGATACAGTTCAGTAGTGCAACAGTTAGCTTCCACAGGTGTACTGCAGATATTAAGGATATCACTAATGCACAATAATTACCAAGATTACAGCTACAAAACGAGGACACACCTCACACATGCATAACCTAACAGTGTACAGAATGGTCAACTATACACATGGCATGTTACCTGCACGCTCTGTGTCCTGCTGCTGTATGGCTCCAGCCTCCATCATTACACATGCATGCTGCTGCTGTTGCTGCTGTGCTGGAGCCACAACACTTAGGAGTAGTCCCTCCAGTCTGGTGAGGGGGGGATGTCTAGCCACCCCACCACCTGTGGCAAGCTGCTGCCTGTGGATATCTGACGCACGCTGACAGACATTTCTAATTAAATCACTGCAGTGATGGCGTACCTGCTCATATGTCCGGTTATGTGTGCCTATGTCATTTACCCAACGGACCAGGTCTTGCCACAGTGCAGCCCTCTCCTGCTGGTTCTGGCTGGTGCGGGAAAAGAGTAGAGCGAAATCCCGCACCAGGCTCTGGTGTATCTCCTCCTCCTTTGCAGCGGAGTAGACAGGGTTCCGCTGGTGAACCATGGCCCTGAAAAGGAGAAGGAAAATATGTCAGCAATATCTGTCAGCAACTATGGCACACATAATACACATAATACTCGACTGCAGTGATATAACTTAAGCACCATATATAGCATCTGTCTGTCTATTGGGGGATACACATGTAAATGACCAGATATCAGTGCTCATCCGACAACTGTGCAACAGTACCTGGCACACTCCATATGACAGACTAGTATACTGCAGCAGTCAACACACTGTTTCAGGTAAAATACACAACCTCACACTGGGGGTTTGTATCAAGGTACTGTATGGGGAACATTATCAGCCCATGCACCGCACACAATGCACGTTACATATTTCACTGGTAATGCACACTACTCTTACTTGCCATAACCCTACCTACACCACAGTGACATACAGGGTAACACAGCACAACATATGGCAATGTAGTATGTGTTGATCGCAATACCTCACACACCTGTCTCTGGCCTCACACCAAGGACACACACTACCATGACAGACAGACAGTCATGGTGAGCAATCACACCAGTACACAACATGCACCCAGTCACTAGCACACTCATTCCACCTCACATATTCCGTTTGCAATGTGTTCATGGGTGTGCATTGTGTCCTAGGTAGGTAGTGTGCTTTTGGCCCTGGGCCTACAGCAGCATACTGTTATGCTACCCTGCCCCTTGTGACACATGTGTTATGATCGTACCTGCTCCTTACAAACAGTTACACAGGGTGACGCATATGGCATATTACCTATCTGCATAACATTCAGCAGGGGTATGTCTGACATCTACTCATGGGGAGCCTTGCTTTTTAATTCTGTGTGGTCTATTACAGGGTATGTCATATCTGTGGGTAGGGTCCTGTACCTCCACCATGTGCTCTATACTGCAGTGACAAGGACAACAGACATAGGTAATTTGTGTTATGGATGTTGGAGGTGTTACCATGGTTGTTAGACAACTGTCATGGGTGTGACCGAACTATGTATATCCAGCAGTGGTAACCTCTATGTAGGTAGTCTGTGTGCACTCTGTGGTGTTTGAGTGCATTGACACAGTTACTTGCATATGTCTGTGTCCTTCTCCATATCTGTAGCTGTCATGGGAGGTACATACCGTGTAGGACATTGTGGGGTGTGGAGGGGTACAGTGACCTACATGTCCATAGCTGACACACCATGTCCACTGACACATTCCATGTACAGGTATTACAGGACTAGTGTGCCACTGTGTATATCAGTGTGGAGCCTATTGTACACTTGTTGCCCCTGTTCCCCCCTGACACATGCAGTGGTGGGCAGGCATGAACATATGTGGTGGTTACTGGTGTCAGTGTTTTTGAATGGGGTATGGCACTCCAGTATCCACACTGGTGTTCACTCCATGCCTTTGACACCAGGCACCTGTTGCAAGGCATCTGCACACATGTGCCTCACACAGTCTATATATATATATATATATATATATATATATATATATATATATATATATATATATATATATATATATATATATATATATATATATATATATATATATATTGATATATTTATATCTGTATATGGATATATATATGTTTGTATATATGTATATAAAATATGTATATATAGATGTAGATATATACATATAGATGTGGGGAGAGAGGGGGAGAGAGTGAGAGAGAGACACAGGGAGAGTGAGAGTGTGAGGAGGTGGGACAGAGAGAGAGAGATAGTCATATATAGACATATCTGTTGTCAGTCAGATCTATCTGTATATGTATATGTCTCTACAGATATATATATATGTATGTGTGTATTACATATATCTGTATGTACATATTCTACCAATCTCGATATCTGTGCAGTAAGTGAGAACCTGGTTCAAGGCTCCTGAGAGCACACCAGCGGTACTAGGCTATACCCCGTATCATGTTTTTTGGCCCCAGGACTCGGGACAAAACAAAAAGGGAGGGGGTGTGTCCATATTCACGGAGGACACACACACCTCCAGGTTAGTGGCAACACATGAAGCATCACAGACCATCCAGGTGCAGAAAACCGTAGGCAAACCTGCTATACAACTGGTAGCATGTTACAGACCACCCTCTCAATCTCAGGGACCACAGTCAGCCTTCCTGTAGACATTGGAGGATATGAATGTCCCACCACACACCATCATATTGGGATACTGCGACTACCCTAACATACACTGGGTGCATTATTCTACCCCAAACACCCTAGCCCAAAGGTTCCCGGAATTCACTATGTCAAATGCAATGGAACAGCTAGTCACCTCTCCCACAACAGGATATAATATACTAGACCTGATCATCACAAACATGGGGACAATGTGCTACACACTGGAAGTATACCCCTCACTAGTCATATCTGACCACAGACTAATCCCCCTGGATATACATATCCCACCTCCCCCACAACACAAAAGACTACAGTGGGAAACCTCTCACATGCCAACTTTACACTTCTTATAACTGAGTTGGTATCCTTAATGGCCACTGGGCCAGTGTAAACCACTTCCCACAATGCAGACATCTTCACATATGCTTTCTACAGACATCTCCAAGAATGCATGGATCATGCAATCACAAATGAAACCATGACCCTCTCCACCAAGGGCAGGCGTCCTGTCTGGTGGACCCCAGCATTGAACAAATTGTATAACAACAGAAGGTAGCTACTGCACGGTAGAGCATACTTCCATAGAGCTACGGCATCTCTGATCAGCAGTAGTAGAAAGATACGTTTTGTCGTACAAACATGCAAGGCCAACAATGAGAGGGACATCGCTATGGTCACTACAGATAACCACAAGGCCTTTTTCTGCTATGTTACACACCTGGGTGGGAACCGTCAGTTGTGTTCACAGTTAGTTCACAGTGACAAACGCTACACTGAACACACAGATAATGCCAACATTCTGGCAAACAGGTTCAGTGCAGGTTTCTCCCCTCCCTCACCCACACATGTGGAATTACTTATCCTAGCTGACTGTAACCTTCCTGTCATCTCAGATGTCCAGCTGGGAACCGCCCTCAGCAGAGCTGAAAACACAGCATCTATGGGACCCAACGGTATTGCAGGTTGCATGCTACGTGAACTGCAAGAGGAGCTACACATGCACATTAAATGCTATTCAGCCGTAGCCTTACTAGAGCATATGTAACTGGACACTGGCATACAGCAACAGTAGTCCCACTCCACACAGGAGGCACCTCTACAGACACTGGTAATTACTGCCCCATAAGCATAACCAGCCTGGTCTGCAACGCTATGGAAAGGATCATTATGGTACCCATACACAGAGACATTGGGGACTAAGACACTTGATCCCACCTGGTTTGGCTTTGTAGAGGGCAGATCCTGCCTTATAAACCTGGTTGACCTTTTCAAATCAGTCACTAGAGCCATTGATGAGGGCACAGCAGTCCATACAGCCTACCTGGACTTGCCTACGGCTTTCGACACAATACCGCACCCTGGCATCATAGACATGATCAACAGCTGAAATGTAAATCCATATGTCACATGATGGGTTGCAAACCGGCTAACAGATAGAAACCCTACAGTCAAACTCACTGGTGCCATGTCAGAGTCAGAGCCAGTCACATGTGGTGTCCCACAGGGCTCTGTCCTGGGACCGCTAATGTTCGGCATATCATTCTCAGATGTGGAAGCAGACATGTGAGGGTAGTGGCTGACAATGTTCAAAGATGACTGCATACTAGGCGCCATAGGCGATACACCAGCTGACACATACATCCTACTGACAGGCCTCACGGACACCAACAACTGGTGCCGGAGTCATGGCCTTACACTGCATGCCACGTAATGTATACTCATACCCTTTTGGACGGACAAGGTACCTACATATTATCACATAGACAATAACCCACTGAGTACAGACAAAGTAATCGGAGACCTGGTGACACTGTTCAATGCTGACCTCTCATTTGACACCTACGTTGCCAAAGTGGTTGGATGGACTTCCTACCTTGCCCACCTTATCATGAAGGGATTCACATCCAGATCAAAAGGGGTCATTGTATCCCTATACTCCTCCCTTATCAGGCCCATGACTGTGTACTATGCCCCATTTGGTATGTACCTCACCTGGCACTTGCAACAGCTAGGGGGACCCCATAAGTACATCACCTGGAGGATCAAGGGTCTGCAACAACTGTCATATGCTGCCAGACTAACGTAAGTCATGCTCTATTCCATAGCATACTGCCTACGTAGGAGTGATCTGTGCCTGATGTAGTAGGCCATGTCCAATCAGGTATTGATGGACATGTTCCACCTCATACAATCCAAATCCATCTGAACCACGACAGCTATGGATTTAAACCTCAGCACACATATGAATAGGACATACTGTAGGGACAGATCCATCACTAAGAGGCTTCCCATACTGTGGAACAGGATCCCAGTTCATGTTAGGCAGAAACCCTCACTGACACCCTTCATGTGCATTCTTGACAAGTGGATGGGAGATCATAGTTTTACAGCAGGGGTTATCTCTGTGTCACTACTAGACAGAGGCACAGTAAAGTAATGCTATTATGTAGGGGGGTCTTCACTGTGTCACTACTATACAGAGGCGCAAGTTTCTAAATCTATTCTATACACTGTCTGCAGACAGCCTAGTACTAAACTATGACACTGTGAAACTATATCTGTCTATGTATTTCTACATCCCTCTCTATCTATATATACACATATGCATATTATACATATATATATATATATATATATATATATATATATATACATACATATCTCGATATACATGCGTATACACATGTTTTATATATATATATATATATATATATATATATATATATATATATATATATATAGTTCCACATATGTATACACACAGTAACGTACTGCTGAACACCCATTACTGTACCACCTACTTGTACATTGCACTACAACCTACATTGCTATGTGCACATAGCTACCATCACATACATATGTATGTGGAGCCTTCAGTGACAGTTTCAGTATGTCTCCGTCCCTATGCACATCCTCATATACATAGATACAGACCAATAACACATCCAGAGGGTTCACAGTATGTAGAGTATTATAGTAGTACTTTACATTACCTGTGTTTGTTGCAGCTGTTTGTGTAGGCTTGCAGTTACTTGGCCTGCTGTCAGCCTCTTTGTTTTGTTGTTTCAGTTTTTTTTTCTCTTTCTTTCTTTCTTTCTTTCTTTCTTTCTTTCTTTCTTTCTTTCTTTCTTTCTTTCTTTCTTTCTTTCTTTATTTTTTTTCTCCCTCTCTCTCTCTCTCTCTCTCTACCTCCAGCGGGTGCAATGACAGTATTGCATGTGGGGACTGGGAGTACAGGATGCTTTTGTAGGTATCTGCACATGTCCATGTGATGGCCTCTGCACCAATTGTTAGCCAGCATTTACTAATTGCATGCAGCCTGTTGTGTAGTGACTGCAGTTCTCACTGTGATTGCAGGCCTGTGCTATAAAAAGGTCTGTTAGTTTGGCATAGCCCTTTCAGATTATCAGGGTGGGGACCATGCTGGTTTGCTGTGGACACTGTTCTGTGAGTGTAAGGGTTGGTATGTCTCTCATATTTCAGGCTGTGTTGTAGACACTGCAATGCATGTTGTTCTGTAAGCTGAGTATTCCTTCCTCCAGTGTCCTGTTCTCCGTGTGTATGTAAACTGACACCTACAACTAGTAATACTGTGTATATGGGTGTGTGTGCTTTCCTGTGGGGATTGTGGTGTAACTGGTATATAGCAGTGGCTCTTGCAATCTGTTGCTATGGCTTCAATATTTGGCCTTTACATTCACTCGTTGTATGCCTGCTAGGTGTCTTTCCTGTAATGTGTTGCTATGGCTTTCCTATTTTCCATTTACATTCACAGCTTGTAATGCTTGCTAAATCTGTTTGGGCAGCAATTCCCTATGTGTTTGTTTTGGTAGGGTGTTACTGCATGCAGTGTGGTCTGGCCATGGTGTGGGCCTTGACACTTACAAGGGTATTTGATTATGCTGCTGAGCAGACCTCAGATACTCTCCGGTGCATCTTTTATCAGCCTCATGGAATGGTACATAGCAGTGGGATACTCCAATGACATATTCTGATATTCTGCAGTTGTGACTGTGGGTTATTTGAAGCATATGTATTAGTACACTATTTGTGCAGTGCAGGTGATGCATACCTTCAGTCAGTCATAGTTACCATTGCATGTGTAGTTACACCTTTCTGCCTACTGTTAGTACATTTGACAGGGTGTCAGTGGGGCACAGTTGGCATTTGTTTTCACGTCAGGGACATCCCTGTAACTCAGTCACAGTTGCTATGTCTGATCTCTTAACTATTCAACTATGACAGTGTTTATCCTGCTCTGAGTATGTGTGTGGCTTGCCACATACTACTGTGACATTATTACCTAGTAGCTACCAACTAGCATGACTGTTTCTCAGCACACAGTACTATTTTACAAATCCACTAGATTTGACAGTAAGTATACATGACATGCTTTGTGTACTAGACTTGCTATATTCCCTTTACATTACTTCCTACTATTTTATGATATATTTCTTTCAGCACAATGTTCTTGTATAGCAGTCATGGCTTAGTGGTAAGTCATGCAGACTAGTGTTTCCAAGGTCCTGGGTTCGAGACTGACGGAGGTATTTTATTTTGCTGCTGAGAAAACTACAGGCCTTGTCATTCAGAGTGACTAAGGCACTTTTAAGCAGTTGTAAGTGGGTTAGCGCTGGTTTGCGCTGAGGTCACGCATGTGCACTGCCGCTTAGCTTCACACACACACGCTTAGCTAAGCGCACAGAAGTGCACTCCTGCTTACTACTGCTTAAAAGTGCTTACTCTCACGCACACCCGCGCTATTTTCTTTTAAAGAAAAGAAAATGGGGAGATAGGAAAGTGGTGAAAAAGGGGGCACAAAGAGGGTAGGACAGTAGGAAAACAAGCTCGGGTTTTGCAGGAGGGATGTAGGAAAGGCCCATAGCTGCCCATTTCTTCGTCAGCAACAGCTGTGCATATGTTTGTAATTTGGTGTGAAATTTGAAACCTTCCACACCTGAGAGAGGTGTGAGGACAACAATAATATTTGTTGTACAGCCAATTGTAATTGCCAATTTACATGTCCAGCAGACATGTGTGCAAAAAGGGCAGCTATGTATGGGGTGTAATTTTTTTGTGGGTAGAGTGCCCTTTTTTTTTTTTTAGGTGAGAGTGGTATGTCAGGTACAGGAAGTCGGTATAGCTGGGGAGGTAGGTAGGGGAGGTTAACAGACAAGACAAACAAGATGCATACAGGGGTGGTGTATGACACATGTGGGGGGGGGGTTACACAATTGACAGGGACGTATGTTTGGATATCTCGAGCCCATGAGCCCACAGATGGCAACAGTGGAACTGAGATCCCCACCCATGGGCAGTTGCCACTGTGCCTTCACTGCCCAGGACGGGGCTGTGCTGGGGGCTGTGTAGGCCGGGCAGCAGGCATGCCTGTGAGTTGTGCCACCCATGCCTCAAGCTGGCGTAGGGGCCCAAGCACAGTGTGCCGGATCTCCCTATGCACCACAGTCCGGACACTACGGAGGGTGAGTGGATGTTCTCCTCTAGCCACACTTGCAGAGGGGGGACGAGCCCCATCCCCTGCAGCGTTTCCACCCGCAGGTGGCACAGGGCCACCGGAAGAGGGTCCGGCCTGGGCACTACTGCCAGGTGCACTCACCAGCTGAGGTGGGAGAGGTGGGTCTGCTGGAACCCGCCTTCCCTGTCATCCTATGTTTTGCATTATGTTATGACAGTTTGGGTTAGTATCGTACAATACCATTCACAATTAGTTGTAACAGCATGCATTAGTATTCCCATTAACCAAACACCCATAAATTCAAGCCATTGAACAGCAAGCATAACACATGCATAATTTGAACAGCAATACACAATCCAACAACATGCAGGGTTGATTGATGGCAACAGGCCATCAGGTTTGGATGTATGAACAGGGCACATGCATCAACGTACATGCAAATATGTATGAACCAACAGGACAAATGTCCAGGGGTGTTAATTGTGAATGCACATACCCATTTCACGTGGAATGGATTATTTGTGGTTATAGGGTAGGGTGAAGAAATATTTCATTAACAACTTCAAATACCTATACATATGCTGTACATTTCTACTAGCTGCAGATATATACACACTACAGGTCTGACTACAGTTTCCTATGTGATAACTAATTCAGGTTGGTGATAGGAATGTTACTGCTACATCAATATACATTTCATATTTATTCATACACATTCATATCTGGCTCTGTTCAGCTACATCATTCTGCTACATTTGCTTTATATGGCCATAGACAACTGTGGATGTTTGGTATTTCATACAACCATACTATCTGTATATTGCTAACTAAGAGCAACATATCCAGATTTTGGGACACACATTCCAGCTTCAGTACTTTTTTCAACACATGTTGTTATTTGGTTCTGCCTGTCACATTCATTTTATTCTGTACTGACTGCAGTATACTTTATTCAGGAGTTATTACTACTTTATTACTGGATTCATACCTCTTTCTCACACTCTCTCACTTGTTTTATTTTTACAATTCAGGATGGTACTTAATTCTAGGCTTTATTGACATGTTTTACTTTTAGTTATAACAATCCTTTCCAACAGTCTCACTTATGTCATGTTTCAGAATTTAACAGGAATATATTTCACACATGTGTTTTACTCAGCTTCTGTAGCTGTACTTTTCAGCCTGCTGCAGGTTATGTACTATTATATTACAGGTGGGACATCTTTATTTCAGACTTGTTTCATTTTTATGTTTGGATTACAGGCTGCATCACACTTTTGTAATCAAGCTATACTTGCAAACTCTCTTACACTGTTACTTGCACATTTTATTAATAAGTGACTACACTGCACTCTTTTGCAAACTGTCATACTTATATATTTTTTTACAGTTAAAGGGAGAGAATTACTTACCTGCCTGGTGGTGCAATTGCACCAGCCTATCGGCATAGGCTCGACAGTTCATGGAACGGACACCTGCAGCTGTAATATAAATTAAGTAATATTGGAATACACATCTCCATAATATCAGCTAGGTTAATTTCTTACATAAATAATTACATGTAACTTACTCAGTAGTGGGGCATTGGGCATTTGCTGGGCCTCCTGGATCCAACGGTTCAGTTGGTCCTGCTTCCATCTCTTCAGGTCCACATGGTGGTGATTGACCTGTTCACCAGTCCTTGGTATTCCTGTGGCACTGGTGAGATCATGTGCCAACCGGTCCCATGCCTCAGCCCTATATGCTCCCCACAGGACCTGGCCCTGCATGAGTTGGGCCTCATGATCATGGACGAGGAGCCAAACCATATATTTGGACTCCTCAATGCCCCACCTCTGTGCTCGGAAGCAACTACCCTCTCCTACACCTGCCATCCTGGCTGCAAGTCGGTTCCACAATCGGTTATGCTGTGTATTCCCGCCTATGGGCTTATATATGCCATTTTTCCTGCACTTATCTGTGATTGGCCATTTTGGAATTGTATCAGCTTCACAAAACCTGCTTTGTCATGCTCCTCTTTCTAGTCATTCCTATATATATGCTATTACTGCATTTCTAAGTGCAACTGTCATGGCTTAGTGGTTCAGTACTTTAACTATGGTGCATGGTATCCTGGGTTCGAGCCTGGCCATTGCTTTTTATATTTTATGACTGTCTACACAGGCTAGGAGGTGTGTCTGTGTAAAGGCAGTTTTGATACAGCTTGCTCAACGTTGCCCGTCAGTTAGCTTGTTGGCGCGGTGCACAGCTCCACGAAAATGGGTTACGGCAGTTTACGTGTCATTTGGCTGTCAGCACGCATATTACGCTCAGCTCAGCTACGGGCACACAGTTTCAGCGTGTTAAAATGCTGCTCAACCCCGGGCACTCATTTTACACCTGTTAAACCACTGCTCACCTATGGGCACTCATTTTACACCTGTTAAACCACTGCTCACCTACGTGCACTCATTTTACACCTGTTAAACCACTGCTCACCTACGGGAACTCATTTTACACCTGTTAAAACACTGCTCACCTACAGGCAGATATCCTCAACTTGTTAGACTGTAGCTCAGCTATAGGCACATCTGACATTTTTTTTTTTTTTTTTATTATCTCACATTTCTTCAAAATACATGGCCCATTTCATTACATTTTACATAAAATATAATTTTATATATGTACATATATGTCAGGGAATTGTTTCGTGCTTATTTCACTAAAAATAAAAATTGATGTTGTGGGGGCTCGAACCATGACAGCCTCCTCTTCAGCCAACGTCTCTACCGCTACGCTATTGCTTCTTGGCTTACTTTGCATATTTGGTTCTTATATGCTTTTCCACTGACTGCTAACTGTGGCTAAGGCCGGGCACGCCCGCGCAAATGAGCGCACTCACGGGCAAACATCTTTACAACTTATAAAAAAATATATAAGATGTTCATTTATACATTTTATGTTCATAGTCTGTGGGGGCATGTGTTGTGTTGTGTTTATTCACATTTACACGGACTCTGTCATGGGGATTTACTTTCGGGACTTTTACTCTTCTGGGGGCGTGTCCGTTTGCAGGGCTCGCCCTATGGACACACCCCCTACTGTTTTACACGGACCGTGTTAGCCTTAGGTGTGATTCAGCATGCCCTCATGCATATGCACGGCATGCTGACGTCACACCATTTAACTGCAGCCTCCGTTTAAGCCTTGTAACTCTTACACGGAGGCTTCGTGAATCCTGCCCTCTGTCATTGTCCATGTTGGTGTGAATGACTTGAGACGTACCTCCCTGGACTACATGAAAAGGGACATAGAAAAGCTCTCTGATTATGTAATCAAGCCAGGTATGACCCTAGCCCTGAGTAGCATCTTATCCTCACCAAGTATGACACCACAGTACAAAAAAAAATGATAAATTTCAACAATTGGCTACGTTTTTTGTGTCATTCAAAGGGGATCCAGTATCTGTGTGCCTGGGATGATATGCTCGACAAGCCTTGATGCTTTGCCAGAGATGGCTTGCACCTGTCACCCCTGGGATTCAGGATACTGGCTAAGGCTCTTGCCACCCCCATAGTGCTTTTTTAGGCAAGGCTCAAAAAACAAATCCACCACCGTAATAAGTACTAGCAATAATAAACTGTGGGTCATGCTGCTAAACACTAGGAGTTTAAACCTCAAAGTGCACTCTCTCAAGGCACTCTTCAACATAGAGAACATCGATATTTGTGCAGTAATGGAGACCTGGTTCAAAACTGAAGAGAGCACCCCAGCGGGTCCAGGTTACAACTCATACCACACATTTCGGCTGCAAAACCCGAACTGAAATACAAAGGGAGGAGGTGTATCCGTATTCATCAGGGATAACCACACTTCCAGACTAGTTGCAAAGTATTATGCCTTGGAGATCATCCAAGTGCAACTAACAATGGGCAAAACTGCAATTCAGATTGTAGGTTGCTACAGATCTCCTTCCCTGCCCCAGGACAATCACTCCACTTTCCTCAAGGTATTGGAAAACATGAAAGTGTAACCAAACACCCTTATACTAGGTGATTTCAATTACCCAAACATCAATTGGGAAAACTACAAAAGTACTAATACCTTTTCTCAGCGCTTCCTGGAGTACATTAACTCCAATGCTCTGGACCAGCTTGTAAACACTCCCACAAGAGGTAAAATATACTGGACCTGGTCATCACCAACATGGGGGACAAATGCACCACACCTGTGGTAAATTCCTCATTGGTCAGATCAAACCACAAACTCATCACCCTAGATATCCACATACCAGCCCCACCCCCCCCATCCCAAAAGAAACCATGGTGAAAAACTTCTCCAAAATGAACTTTATGCTACTCAAGACAGAGGTGGCAAACTTTGTTACTCTCACGCAGAATGTCAATATGACTTAATCTGCTACATCCTACACAAAAGCACTCTACAACCACCTACATGAGTGCATGGACCATGCTATCCTGAACAAGACCAAGACCCACTCCTCCAAAAAGAGGAAACCAGTCTGGTGGACCCCAGCCATAAACAAGCTCTATAATAGAAGGAAGAAATGACTGCAAAAATAAAATAAAAACCCAGGAATGGAGGGGCTCCCTGACCAACCTTAGCAAAAAACTAAGAATCCTCATGAAAAACTCTAAGGCGAGCTTTGAAAGAAAATTCACAATTGACACCAAAGACAATCACAAAGCATTGTTTAGCTGTGTCAAAAACCTCAATAGCAACTCTCCGATCTGCTCCGAACTACAGCATAAAGGCTCAAAATTCACGGAACCAACTGATATCACCTATATATTGGCAGATAGGTTCAGTGCAAACTTCAGTTCACCCTCTCCCACCAAAGGGCTCATATCCATACCAGAAGATTGTGCTGCCCCTATAATCATAGACACTCAGGTGAAAACAGCACTCACCAAGGCAAGAAACGCAGCATCCATGGGACCAGATAGCATCCCAGGCTGCGTGCTACATGAGCTCCAAAATGAATTAACCCCTCACCTTAATACCATGTTTAACCACAGCCTCACCTCAGGCTATGTGCCCATAGAGTGGCGCATGGCAACAGTCATACCACTCCAAAAAGGAGGTGCAACCACTGACCCCGGGAATTACCACCCTATCAGCCTGACGAGTCTTGTCTGCAAAGCCATAGAGTGCATCATCATGGAACTCATAAACAATGACATTGGAAACCTACAAATCCTGGAACCCAACCAGTTTGGGTTTGTGATGGGAAGGTCATGTCTCCTAAATCTGGTTGCCTTCTTCACAATGGTCACTAAAGCAATAGATGAAGGCAAGGTGATTCACACAGCATACCTTGATCTTGCAAAGGCCTTCGATACCATTCCCCACTCAGGAATTATAGACAAACTCACCAACCTAAATATAAACCCCTACGTAACAAGATGGGTTGAAAACTGGCTCACGGATAGAACCCATTCAGTGAGAATATGAAATGCTAGATCAGACTCCAAACCTGTGACTAGTAATGTGCCACAGGGCTCAGTCCTGTGACCCCTCCTGTTTGGAATCTGCTTCTCGGAAGTACAAGCAAACACAGAGAGACTAAGGCTAACAAAGTTTGCAGACGACTGCAAACTTGGAGCCATAATAGAGAATCCTAGTGACATTGACACCCTTCAAAAGGGTCTTACGGATACAGATACATGGTGCCAAAACCATGGCCTCAAACTAAATGCCAAAAAGTGCATTGTTATCCCCTTTGAGAATAACCAAGTACCTATGAACTACAACATAGGTGGCAGCCCACTTATCACAGAGAGTGTGATAAGGGACCATGGGACTCAGGTAGACAGTAACCTCTCTTTCGACAACCACATAGCTAAAGTGGTTAGAAAATCCTTCTACATGGCCCACCCTATCACAAAGGGGTTTGCATCTCGGAATAAGGAAGTTATTATCCCCCTGTACACATCACTAATTAGACCCATTATTGAATATAATGCTCCATTCTGGATGTACCTAGCAAGACATCTGCAGCAGCTGGAGAGGCCTCGAAAGTACCTCACAAAGAGGATAAAGGGCCTTAAACAGATGCCCTATACCATGAGGCTAAAAAAGCTCAGACTGTACTCGGTCACATACTGGCTACTCAGAGGTGATCTCTGCCTAACATACAAGGCTATGTCAAACCCAGAATAGCTAGAAATGCTCCACCTAAGGAAAACCCAATCCACCAGAGTTACATGCTTAAGGGGCATAAACCTAGCATCATCAATGAACAGGACATGTTGGAGGGACAGATTCCTGTCCCAGAGACTCCCCTTGCTCTGGAACAGGGTCCCCATATATGTAAGACAGAGCTCCTCAATGGCACTCTTCAAGGGAAATCTGGATGAGTGGATGGGAAACAGGAAATTCACCCCAGGAATCACTTCTATGGCCCTGCTCGACAGGGATGCAGGTAACTAAATCACCTGGGAGGGAGTGCTACAGCACAAAATTTATGGCTAGGCTTAATTATGCCCTAGGGCCAATAGCCTAGTACCTACCTATGAACCTATGAACCTACTCTTCACCAGTTTCACTTGTACAATCCATGGCTATGAATACCACCCTGGGACTTGTTACTTTGTAGAGCAGCAATACCAAAAAAAGGTCAGGGCATTACATTTATGTCCAATGTCTTTCACTAACTGTATCAATGCTTTAAATCGAGTAATTAAACCCTCAGTGTACTACCCCCAGGCAGATGGGTTAGTGGAGCATTTTAACCAAATATTAAAGTCTGGGCTGAAAAAAAAGGTATTGAGGAAAACAGAATAAACTGAGATTGATTAATAAAGTACCTCCTGTTTGCCTTTAGAAAATTCCTACAAGCCACAGAAGGGCTCAGTGTCTTTGATTAGTATACAGCAGACATCCTTGTGGATGGTTATATATTGTCAGAAAAACATGGAAGAAGAGAACCCTATCTAAAAGTATCCTGGAACACCATACCAACTTACAAGCTGGACTGGCGGTGCCATTTATTTATTTGACATTTGTTTACCATGAAAGTGCCCATTTTCAGTAGATGCCAAAGTGGAAAGCTCCACAATCGCAATATTTCAAAAAGCATTTACAGATATTTTAAATCATAAAGTATCATATGACACTACAAAATATAGAAATGAAAAAATGTAATGAGAAAAACATAAAATACATATTTCATAGTAGAGTGCAATGAAAAGCAATAACATGAGTTGGAAACACTCATCAATAATATTATTTGTTACATAGAATAACATGTGATAATTGAGACCTGAGACAATTTTAAATGGATAGTAGACCTATTAGAGATTATTTGATTAGACAGTGAGGAGAAATTGAATGCTATCTTAATATGAAAAAGGGTGTTCATATTAGGGTTATAGAATGGAGTAAGGCTGGAGAGAAAAGATTATAAGAAGAGGGCGGGATAGGGTGTCTTCAGGTTCAGTTATAATGGAAAACAAGGAAAGAATGCAGGATATCAACACGGGGTATATAATACAAAAACAAGGACCAGGAAGTTCATAGCCGGAGACCATGTGTTAGTTTTAACCTCCTCCATGGAAAATCATTTTTGGCTGAGTGGTAGGTTCCAGGTAGTAGAGATAGTAGGAAAATTAAATGCTATAACAGCATTAAAAAGACTGGTAAGAAAAAACACAAATAAATAAATACACCATATCAATGTCCTGAAACAATGGAAAGGTGTATATAGTTCTTTTTAGCAGGAGAGAGTAATAGATCTGGTGAAGGAAGAAATCCTGACCTCTATACTTGCAATTCTTGTAGGTGACAAATTATTATTCCAGGGGAAAAAAATCTAAAGGGGGATATTCCAGGGTGACTCCCTGTCACCTGTGCTATTATGTCTTTCCCTTAACCCATTAAGCTGCCTACTTAACAGATTAGGCCATGAGTATAATTTGGCTCCTAGAAAACAACAAAGTGTAAAGACTTCTCATCTTCTTTTTGTCGATGATTTAAAATTGTATAGCTCATCAAATGAAAAACTGAAAGCACAACTGCAAGTATCAAAAACTTTTTCAGATGATATAAGAATGTCATTTGGTTTTGATAAGTGTGCAAAAGCAATCTTTAAAGCAGGAAAACTGAGCATCAAGAAAACATCAGTTTGGGACAAGAATGTGATACAAAAGAACTTGAGCAAGAGGGAGTGTATAAATATTTGGGAATTTATGAAGGATCAACAATAAAACATGAACAAATGTGAATAAAACTTAGTAAGGAATATTTTAGAAGACTTAAATTAATCCTGAAAACAGCACTGACATCTAGAAACAAAATCCAAGCTATAAACCAATTTGGTCTTCCTGTCCTAACTTACAATTTTGGAGTGATTGACTGGCTCCAAAATGTGTTGGATATATTAGATAGGAAAACAAGAAAGATGCTTCATGCTCACCAAATGATTTATAAAAATCAGTGCATGCCAAGATTATATATTCCCCATTCCAAAGGAGGTATGGGCCTTCTTGAAGTTGATTACATGTATAGATCTGCAATTGTGGGACTGTACACATATCTGATGACCTCACAGGACCCAAATGTAGTGAAAGTTTGGAAACATGTGGAGAAACAATCTAAGATGACTTCCCTGCTTAGTCTAGCAGAAGCATATCTACTTCAAAAAGGAATGGAAATCAAACCAGAAATAGATAAAAATCGGACAGCACCTGAATGTGCCAAAAAACAAAAGAAAAAATATAAGGTGAAGGATCAGATGAGAAGGCAAGAAATGTAGAAAAAGCATAAATATCGTTACAAGTATAGAAAACTTCTGGAAGAACCTCATGTTGACCAGGATCGAACACAGGAGTAGTTAAGGAGAGGCATATTCAAACCAAAAGATGAAAGGTTAATATTGGCAGCCCAAGATAGTGGGCTGCACACACGTTAGTTTACAAAATCCATTGAACATGAGGGAGAAACAGACAAAAGTAAGTTCTGTAAAACAGAACTGGAAACAGTCACACACTTCGTTGCTGGTTGTGACATACTAATGGCAGAAGGACTGTATACTGAAAGGCAGAATAATGTGGCAAGAATGTTGCACTGGGTATTGTGTAAACATTATGGTATTGAAGTAGCTGAAAAACACTGGAAACGTGAGCCACAAAGCAACATAGAAAATGATGAAGTCTGCATCACATGGGATCACCCATTACCAACAGTTCAAAAGACATATGTGAGAAAACCAGATATAGTGGTCCATAAAAAGAAGACAAGAGTAGCACTGATTATTGAAATCGCCACACCCAGTGACCACAGTGTCTTGCGTACAGAGAGACACAAAGTCATAAAATACCGGGATCTGCAGGCAGAAATGAGAGCAATGTGGAAGAAAAATACCCAGACAGTTCCAATTGTAGGAATAACGGGTCTTATAAAAAAGAATCTACAATCGTATTTAGATATGTTACCAATCCATGTAACTCCATACGAATTGCTGAAGGAGTCAGTCCTCCTCATGTTCACCACCTCTCTTTCTGGCTGATCTGCACATTGTATGCAGTTCCCTCAACCTTGTTACTTTCACTGAATGTTCTACTATCCCTCTTGTATATGTCACTTATATTGCTATCTGCTTCAAACACTAGCTGTGATTAAATCTCCCTTGCCTTCTTTATTGTAAATGCTTCTGCTGACAATCTCATTGTATTAACAAAGGCAGAAAAGGACTGGATAGCGCCAAAAAAAACATGTTTATTACAAACAAAGCTTTCAGGTTAAGAAACCCTTCATCAGTGTATAACAAAAGTTAAAACAGTCAGCATATATAGTCACACACAGCCCAAGAGTTAATTGTTTAACAGTCAATTAAGGTTAAATTAAAACTTAAAATAAAATACAATTATTGCAAGCACATTTGCATATGTTTTAATACTAGTTTCAATGAAACATTTTGGTTGATGCCTGGCAAAATGTCAACATTCATTCTTAAAATCCACTTATATTCCTTAATTTCCAGTCTGTTGTTAATATTACCTTTTCTTATGCTTGCAATGACTTTATCTATCACCATAAAAATAAATATATGGCCATTCCCAAATTCATTGGTAAGTTTTGCTAAGGAATGAGTTATGACATTTCTCCGTATACCAGAGCTATGTTCAGTAATTCTGTCCCTTAGATGTCTAGTTGACTTACTTATATAAAAGGCTCTACATAATGTACAGGTAGCAAGCTAAACTATACGAGTGCTATCGCAAGTTGCAAAACATTGACATTTATATTCCTTGCCACTTATTAGATGGATAAAAGTATTATCTTTATCACATCAGGCTATGACAGGGCATGGTTTGAGTCTTATTTAAACTTAATTTCTTTTTAGCATCCATATCTTTATAACATAATTTCTATTTCAGACTAGCTGAATTTCTATAGGAAAAACAAGGTGTTTGGCCAACAATAGAATGTAATTCAGGTAGACATCTTAGAATACACCAATTGGTATTAATAATATTTTTAATCTGAGGTGTATTTCTGTTATAAGTTGTAACATAACATAGTTTTTTATATTCCTATTTGATCTTTCTATATTATTTGGCTGTTCATTATCATCCATACAGAAATACAGTCTAGCTGTAGATGTCCTCAAATGTAATATGTCATTAATTTCACCATCTAATAGTTTTGCATCATGGCCTCTTTCCACAAAATTATTTTTAAGTTCATTAGTTTGTTGTAAATAGGTCACAGTGGAGGTATTGAGTCTACTTGCTCTCAAAAATCGTGCCTTAGTTTGTTTGTGTCTTTCGGCTTTTCCCGGTTAGGGGTCATTACAGCGGAACTCCGGTCCGCTAATGATTGGCAGTTGATTTTTACATACCGGCTTGCCAGGCCTGATGCACAACCTTCAACGAAGGTACACCCATTCACGCATGTCTCCATGCAGAAGACGCTCCAGCTGAGAATCAAACGAGATAGCATCTTACTGTGAGGTGACAATGCTACTGCAGCACCACCACCGCAGGTACAAAATACCCCTAAAAATATGTGGGGCCTGCATACTGGTAGAATGTAAAAACTTATTCATTTGCACAGGTTTTTTGAAGACCATATTCTCAATATTAGTATCATTGTTTTTAATAGTAACATCCAAAAAGTTCACACATGGTATTGAACAAGTCATTGTAAATCTAAGAAAATCAGTACTAGCATTCAAATAGTCTAAGAATAAATCAAGTTCATTTTTACTTCCCTGCCACAAAAAGAAAACATCATCAACAAAACGTTTAAAATAAGGAATCTTCCCTAGATAACAATTGGGTCCATCATAAATAAACTCACATTCCCATTTATCCAAAACTAAATTTGCATAGGTATTGGCTATGGGAGTACCCATTGCTACACCTGTTATTTGGTGAAAGATATCATTATTGAATATAAAATAGTTGTTTTCTAATACAATCTCTAATGGCTCACATGTTGTTTCTATTTGTCTACCATTCATGTGTCCATACTTTAACAATAATTCCCCTTATTGCTTGTATATCATAATTGTGGGGAATAACTGTAAATAGTGACTGGATATCCAAAACAACCATCAAAAATTCAACACGTTGGTTCATATTGAACCATTCTCTCAAGCCTAATAAAAAGTCAGGTGTATCTTTAATATAACTATGCACATATTTCAAATACGGTGACAACTTATTTTGTTAGTATATGGATAAGGGTTCTGTTATCCACCCATGTCCAGAGACAATAGGTCTCATGGGTGGATTTAGAGAGTTTTTATGGACCTTGGGAAGGCCATATAAAATGGGTATTTTAGCAGCAGGTACAGTAAAATAGTTAAATAAGTTAATATCAATGTCATTCATTGCCTGTAAATCAAAAATTGCCATATTAATACGTGAAATGCAATTATTCAAATAACTACTATTCACAATTTTAAAAGTACTAGTATCAAATAATAGCAGGCTTGAGAGAATGGTTCAGTATGAACCAACATGTTGAATTTATGATGGTTGTTTTGGATATCCAGCCACTGTTTACAGTTATTCCCCACTATTATGGTATACAAGCGATAAGGGAATTATTGTTAAAGTATGGACACATGAATGGTAGACAAATGGAAACAAAGTGAGCTATTAGAGATTGTATTAGAAAACAACTATTTTATATTCAATAATGATATCTTTCACCAAATATCAGGAGTAGCAATGGGTACTCCCAGGTCTATATCACATAGTCGAAGTGTCAAAGCTTCGACTATGTAAATATCAAACCCAAAAGTTCGAAAACTAAAAACTCCAAACCCTCAGAACAGGGAAAAAATCGCTGTTCCGGTACAAAATGTGGAAACACACAAACACTACATACTATTTCTAAGGTGGGGGGCTGTGCCACCCACACCCCCCTACTTAAATATACCAAGTCAGAGAATGCACCACAGTGGAGGAAATAGCAAAGCCACAGAAACGGCCCACCAAATTCTTTCCCTGGGAAAGAATTAGATGTTCTGCAGCTTTGTTATTTTTAGACTTCAAACTTCCCAGTTCGCAATTTCAGCGTTCGGACATTTGTGCATTTGGACTTATGATATACACCCAGTACTCCTATAGCCAATACCTACGCAAATTTAGTTTTGGATAAATGGGAATGTGAGTTTATTTATGATGGACCCAATTGTTATCTAGGGAAGATTCCTTATTTTAAACGTTTTTTTGATGATGTTTTCTTTTGTGGCAGGGAAGTAAAAATGAACTTGATTTAGTCTTAGACTATTTGAATGCTAGTACTGATTTTCTTAGATTTATAATGACTTGTTCAATGTCATGTGTGAACTTTTTGGATGTTACTACTAAACATAATGATACTGAGACTATGGTCTTCAAAAAACCTGTGCAAATGAATAAGATTTTACATTGTACCAGTATGCATGCCCCACATATTTTTAGGGGTATTACTAAGGCACAATTTTTGAGAACAAGTTGACTCAATACCTCCACTGTGACCTATTTACAACAAGCTAATGAGCTTAAAAATAATTTTGTGGAAAGAGGCTATGATGAAAAACTTTTAGATGGTGAAATTAATGACATACTACATTTGAGGACATCTACAGCTAGACCGTATTTCTGTATGGATTTTATTTTGGACATCCCATCCCTGAGTTTGCTTAAGAAAGGACTTCCTTATGTCCCGACCACTTTGTCTTCTTGGGATGATATTCAATTTTAGTTACTTTTATTATGTAGGAAGAATAGGTTAAAATTTTTCTTTCAGGATGATTCGACTGCAACAACTTTAGTGGAATCTAACAATATCAGTTCAGATAGTTTCTGTAAGTACCGAGGAAGCCTAATTCAGGATGAGACAGTAATGAAGTGTCATTGTATTCCTTTAATTCAGAGGAATATTTAATAAATACTGGAAATGAGGATATTGTGTTGGGAAGGGGTTATAAGCAGCTTAGGTTACCCCCTATTAAAAAGGTAAGTCCTTTTATTCTTCCAGTATTAAATTAAGCAGTTAATATTCTTTAGAAAGTATTTAAAATGAATGATTTAACCAATTTAAAAACTGCCTCAGAATTGTGAAGAAATATCATTTAAGCAAGGAGGAATGGCTTGCCTTAAAGCAATTAAAAAGTTTATGGGAAAATGTTGTTTGCTAAGCTGATAAGGGGGGAAATGTGTCAACTGAGAATTATTCTGACTATAATTGTTTGTGTAAACTCTTTTGAATGTGGAAAATAACTATGTTAAAATTGGAAGTAATTTAATGAATCTCTGTGATTCATTAATGGCTGCACTAATTGTACACTGTTTTGAGTGGACAGACAGCACATACATAACTCACACCTTCTTCCTCCTAATTTTAGTTTTCCTGCTGATTTTCTTGCAGCCTTAAATATCGAGGGGGATTTATAAAGATTACAACAAAGTATAGACTACATGTACACTTTGTGTAATCTTTCTGAGTGACTAGAAAGCACAAACAGTGTAGTAGGGATAGTTGGAATTATATTTTTAAATAAGGGTGTGTAATTTTTTTTTTACTCAAAAAGACATGTTGCTTCTTTTCGTTAAACACCCTTTGAATCTCATTCTTATGCTTTCCTGAAAGTATGAATAGGTGGGACCCTCCAGGAAGGCCGATGGTTTCATGGGTGGGCAGCTGCATAGAAAGTGGTTTGTTGGATTCTTTGTTATAGGCTTTTGTAGCACAGACTGACTCTTATGTTAAGAATACAGCTCATCGTAGGGACAGTACCACGATTTTGGGGATAGATTTTATCAATTTTTTATTATTTGGACAAAGGTCCTTATGCTTCTTATGTGTTATCGGTGCTACATTTTTTAACGGTTTTAATTGTTTTTTGCAATTGAGTGGCATTGCTATGGGAGTAGAATTCATTGGAAAAACTGCAGAAGGAGCGTGGAAAGTTTTGAAAGGGAAATTGTTCGAATGTAAAAAAAAAAAAAATTAAAAAGTTTAGCATCACGATCTAGGCACTCAAGGTCAGGAGGATATATTTCCCTAAGAATAGGATACATGATTAAGGTGAAAGACAAAAGTTTAAGAAATGGAAGGGTCTACATTATAAGACCGAAAGTGCATATGTGTGACTACATAAAAGTTGACACATAATGCACGAAACCTAAAAATAGCGAATGGCCACGTAATCAAATTTTTCCCTAGGGAAAAAACTTATGCAACCATTCACTAAAAAAAAAATAATTTAACACCATAAACAGGTGGGGGGCTTCACCCCCACACCCCCAACATGGGGGGCTCTGCCCCCCACACCCCATAACTAAATATACCAACTCTGAGATCGCACTATAAGGAAGGAAAGGGCAACTCCGTGAAGTTGATCAACTATCTCCTTGTCCTATGACATATTCATTGAATCGCTTAAATGTGATTCGATGAATATGTGTCGCTCCTTCTATATTCGCTCAGAAGCATTTTTGTGCTTCTAATATAGACCCAAAATGGAAAACAGATGAAATTATAACTTGAAAAACTAAAATAAACAATTGTGTAAGACTTAAAAAAACAAAGTTCTCCAAATAGAAGTGTGGCACAGTGGATTCACTTCATAATCTCGAAATACTGAAATCTCGAATTTCAGTATCTCGAGACCATGGAGCCGAAAATCCATAATGTCGAAACCCTGGAAGTGCGAAATTTAAAATCGCGACTTCTATACTAAACATGACACACACAGACACAAACATACACCTCCCTACACATACACAAACACAAACACCTACCCGACATACAAGCAGGGGAGCAAGCCCGCCTGCCCCCACACCCCCCCCTACTTAAATATACACATATATATATGCACAAGGTAAAGGAACTAATCCTAAGTATTGAGCAGCAGTCACTGCTGGCACTCACTCGGTACAAGGTAAAGTAACTAATCGAAGTATTGAACAGCAGTCGCTGCTAGCACTCACTGGGTACAAGGTAAAGCAACTAATTCAAGTATTGAACAGTAGTCACTGCTAGTGCTCACTACAAGGTAAAGGAACTAATCCTAAGTATTGAACAGCAGTTGCTGCTGATTCTCACTGGGTACAAGATAAAAAAACTAATCCTAAGTATTGAACAGCAGTTACTGCTGGCACTCACTGGGTACAAGGTAAATCAACTAATCCAAGTATTGAAGAGCAGTTGCTGGCACTCACTGGGTACAAGGTAAAGTAACTAATCCAGGTATTGAACAGCAGTCACTGCTGGTGCTCGCTGGGTACAAGGTAAAGGAACTAATCCTATGTATTGAACAGCAGTCACTGCTGGCACTCACTGGGCACAGGTTTAAGCAACTAATCCTAAGTACTGAACAGCAGTTGCTGCTGATGCTCACTGGATACAAGATAAAGGAACTAATCCTAAGTATTGAACAGCAGTCGTTGTTTCTGCTCACTGGGTACAACGTAAAGGAGCTAATCCTAATTATTGAACAGCAATCGCTGCTGGTGCTTACTGGGTACAAGGTAAAGTAACTAATCCTAAGTATTAAACATCGGTCACTGCTGGCACTCACTGGGTACAAGGTAAAGCAACTAATCCAAGTATTGAACAGCAGTCACTGCTGGCACTCACTGGGTACAAGGTAAAGGAAATAATCCTAAGTATTGAACAGCATCACTGCTGGCACTCACTGGGTACAAACTAAAGGAAATAATCCTAAGTATTGAACAGCAGTCACTGCTGGCACTCACTGGCACAAGTTTAAGCAACTAATCCTAAGTATTGAACAGCAGTTGCTGCTGATGCTTACTGGGTACAAGATAAAGGAACTAATCCTAACTATTGAACAGCAGTCACTGCTGGCACTCACTGGGTACAAGGTAAAGCAACTAATCCAAGTATTGAACAGCAATCACTGCTGGCACTCACTGGACACAAGGTAAAGCATCTAATCCTAAGTATTGAACAGCAGTCACTGCTGGCACTCACTGGGTACAAGGTAAAGGTACTAATAATAAGTATTGAACAGCAGTCGCTGCTGGCATTCACTGGGTACAAGGTAAAGGAAATAATCCTAAGTACTGAACAGCAGTCACTGCTGGCACTCAGTGGGTACAAGGTAAAGCAACTAATGCAAGTATTGAACAGCAGTCACTGCTGGCACTCACTGGGTAGAAGGTAAAGCAATTAATCCTAAGTATTGAACAGCAGTCGCTGCTGGTGCTTACTGGGTACAAGGTAAAGTAACTAATCGAAGTATTGAACAGCAGTCAGTGCTTGCACTCACTGGGTACAAAGTAAAGCAATTAATCCTAAGCATTGAACATCAGTCACTGCTGGCACTCACCGGGTACAAGATAAATGAACTAACAGTAAGTATTGAACAGCAGTCACTGCTGGCACTCACTGGGTACATGGTAAAGCAACTAATCCAAGTACTGAACATCAGTCACTGCTGGCACTCACAGTGTACAAGATAAAGGAACTAATAGTAAGTATTGAACAGCAGTCACTGCTGGCACTCACTGGGTACATGGTAAAGCAACTAATCCTAAGTATTGAACAGCAGTCACTGCTGGCACTCACTGGGCACAAGGTAAAGCAACTAATCCAAGTATTGAACAGCAGTCACTGCTGGTGCTCACTGAGTACAAGGTAAAGGAGCTAATCCTATGTATTGAACAGCAGTCGCTGCTGGCACTCACTGGGTGCAAGGTAAAGGAAATAATCATAAGTATTGAACAGCAGTCGCTGCTGGCACAAACTGGGCACAAGGTAATGGCACTCACTGGGCACAAGGTAAAGGAACTAATCCTAAGTATTGAACAGCAGTTGCTGCTGATGCTTACTGGGTACAAGATAAAGGAACTAATCCTAACTATTGAACAGCAGTCACTGCTGGCACTCACTGGGTACAAGGTAAAGCAACTAATCCAAGTATTGAACAGCAATCGCTGCTGGCACTCACTGGGCACAAGGTAAAGCATCTAATCCTAAGTATTGAACAGCAGTCACTGCTGGCACTCACTGGGTACAAGGTAAAGGTACTAATAATAAGTATTGAACAGCAGTCGCTGCTGGCATTCACTGGGTACAAGGTAAAGGAAATAATCCTAAGTACTGAACAGCAGTCACTGCTGGCACTCAGTGGGTACAAGGTAAAGCAGCTAATGCAAGTATTGAACAGCAGTCACTGCTGGCACTCACTGGGTACAAGGTAAAGCAATTAATCCTAAGTATTGAACAGCAGTCACTGCTGGTGCTTACTGGGTACAAGGTAAAGTAACTAATCGAAGTATTGAACAGCAGTCAGTGCTTGCACTCACTGGGTACAAAGTAAAGCAATTAATCCTAAATATTGAACAGCAGTCACTGCTGGTGCTTACTGGGTACAAGGAAAAGTAACTAATCCTAAGCATTGAAAATCAGTCACTGCTGGCACTCACCGGGTACAAGATAAATGAACTAACAGTAAGTATTGAACAGCAGTCACTGCTGGCACTCACTGGGTACATGGTAAAGCAACTAATCCAAGTATTGAACATCAGTCACTGCTGGCACTCACAGTGTACAAGATAAAGGAACTAATAGTAAGTATTGAACAGCAGTCACTGCTGGCACTCACTGGGTACATGGTAAAGCAACTAATCCTAAGTATTGAACAGCAGTCACTGCTGGCACTCACTGGGTACAAGGTAAAGGAAATAATCCTAAGTATTGAACAGCAGTCACTGCTGTTGCTCACATGGTACAAGGTAAAGGAACTAATCCTAAGTATTGAACAGCAGTCACTGCTGGCCCTCACTGGGCACAAGGTAAAGCAACTAATCCAAGTATTGAAGAGCAGTCACTGCTAGTGCTCACTGAGTACAAGATAAAGGAACTAATCCTAAGTACTGAACAGCAGTCGCTGCTGGTGCTCACTCGTTAGAAGGTAAAGGAACTAATTCTAAGTACTGAACAGCAGTCACTGCTGGCACTCAGTGGGTACAAGGTAAAGCAGCTAATGCAAGTATTGAACATCAGTCACTGCTGACACTCACTGGGTACAAGGTAAAGGAACTAATCCTAAGTATTGAACAGCAGTCGCTGCTGGTGCTCAATTGGTACAAGGTAAAGGAACTAATCCTAAGCATTGAACAGTAGTCACTGCTGGCACTCACTGGGCACAAGGTAAAGCAACTGATCCTAGTATTGAACAGCAGTCACTGCTGGTGCTCACTGGGTACAAGGTAAAGGAACTAATCCTAAGTATTGAACAGCAGTCAGTGCTGGCACTCACTGGGCACAAGGTAAAGCAACTAATCCTAAGTATTAAACAGCAGTCACTGCTGGTGCTTACTGGGTACAAGGTAAAGGAACTAATCCTAAGTATTGCACAGCAGTCACTGCTGGCACTCACTGGGCACAAGGTAAAGCAACTAATCCTAAGTATTGAACAGCAGTCACTGCTGGCACTCACTGGGCACAAGGTAAAGCAACTAATCCTAAGTATTGAACAGCAGTCACTGCTGGCACTCACTGTGCACAAGGTAAAGCATCTAATCCAGTTATTGAAGGGCAGTCACTGCTGGCACTCACTGGGCACAAGTTAAAGCAACTGATCCTAGTATTGAACAGCAGTCACTGATGGCACTCACTGGGCACAAGGTAAAGGAACTAATCCTAAGTATTGAACAGCAGTCACTGCTGGCACTCACTGGGCACAACGTAAAGCAACTAATCCTAAGTATGCAGCAGCAGTAGCTGTTGGTGCTCACTCGTTAGAAGGTAAAGGAACTAATCCTAAGTACTGAACAGCAGTCACTGCTGGCACTCACTGGGCACAAGGTAATGCAACTAATCCTAAGTATTAAACAGCAGTCACTGCTGGTGCTTACTGGGTACAAGGTAAAGGAACTAATCCTAAGTATTGAACAGCAGTCACTGCTGGTGCTCACTGGGTACAAGGTAAAGCAACTAATCCAAGTATTGAACAGCAGTCACTGCTGGCATTCACTGGGCACAAGTTAAAGCAACTGATCCTAGTATTGAACAGCAGTCACTGCTGGCAGTCACTGGGTACAAGGTAAAGTAACTAATCCTAAGTATTGAACAGCAGTTGCTGCTGGTGCTCACTGGGTACAAGGTAAAGGAACTAATCCTAAATATTGAACAGCAGTCACTGCTGGCACTCACTGGGTACAAGGTAAAGCAACTAATCCAAGTATTGAACAGCAGTCACTGCTGACACTCACTGGGTACAAGGTAAAGGAACTAATCCTAAGTATTGAACTGCAGTCGCTGCTGGCACTCACTGGGTACAAGGTAAAGCAACTAATCCAAGTATTGAACAGCAGTCGCTGCTGGCACTCACTGGGCACAAGGTAAAGGCACTCACTGGGCACAAGGTAAAGAAACTAATACTAAGTATTGAACAGCAGTTGCTGCTGGTGCTCACTGGGTACAAGGTAAAGGAACTAATCCTAAGTATTGAACAGCAGTTACTGCTGGTGCTCACTCTGCACAAGGTAAAGCAACTAATCCTAAGTATTGAAACACCGTCACTGCTGGCACTCACTGGGTACAAGGTAAAGGAACTAATCCTAAGTATTGAACAGCAGTCACTGCTGGCACTCACTGGGTACAAGGTAAAGGAACTAATCCTAAGTATTGAACAGCAGTCGCTGCTGGTGCTCACTGGGTAGATGGTAAAGGAACTAATCCTAAGTACTGAACAGCAGTCGCTGCTGGTGCTCACTGGGTACAAGGTAAAGGAACTAATCCTAAAGTATTGAACATCAGTCACTGGTGGCACTCACTGCATACAAGGTAAAGGAACTAATAGTAAGTATTGAACAGCAGTCGCTGCTGGTGCTCACTGTGTACAAGGTAAAGGAACTAATCCTAAGTATTGAACAGCAGTCACTGCTGGTGCTCACTGGGCACAAGGTAAAGCAACTAATTCTAAGTATTGAACAGCAGTCACTGCTGGCACTCACTGGGTACAAGGTAAAGGAACTAATCCTAAGTATTGAACAGCAGTCACTGCTGGTGGTCACTGGGTACAAGGTAAAGTAACTAATCCTAAGTACTGAACATCAGTCACTGCTGGCACTCACTGGGTACAAAGTAAAGGAACTAATAGTAAGTATCGAAGAGCAGTCGCTGCTGGCACTCACTGGGTGCAAGATAAAGGAAATAATCCCAAGTATTGAACAGCAGTCGCTGCTGGTGCTTACTGGGTACAACGTAAAGTAACTAATCCTAACTATGGAACATCAGTCACTGCTGGCACTCACTGGGTACAAGATAAAGGAACTAATAGTAAGTATTGAACAGCAGTCACTGCTGGCACTCACTGGGCACAGGGTAAAGCAACTAATCCAAGTATTGAAGAGCAGATGCTGTTGGCTCTCACTGGGCACAAGGTAAAGCAACTGATCGTAGTATTGAACAGCAGTCACTGCTGGTGCTCACTGAGTACAAGATAAAGGAACTAATCCTAAGTATTGAACAGCAGTCGCTGCTGACACTCACTGGGTACAAGGTAAAGCAGCTAATCCTAAGTATTGAACAGCAGTCACTGCTGGCACTCACTGGGCACAAGGTAAAGCAACTAATCCTAAGTATGTAGCAGCAGTAGCTGTTGGTGCTCACTGGGTACAAGGTAAAGCAACTAATCCTATGTATTGAACAGCAGTCACTGCTGGCACTCACTGGGCACAAGTTAAAGCAACTAATCCTAAGTATTGAACAGCAGTCGCTGCTGGTGCTCACTGGGTAGAAGGTAAAGGAACTAATCCTAAGTACTGAACAGCAGTCACTGCTGGTGCTCACTCGGTACAAGGTAAAGGAACATATCCTAAGTATTGAACATCAGTCACTGCTGGCACTCACTGCATACAAGGTAAAGCAACTAATTCAAGTATTGAACAGCAGTCACTGTTGGATCTCACTGGGTACAAGGTAAAGGAACTAATCCTAAGTATTGAACAGCAGTGATGCTGGTGCTCACTGGGTACAGGGTAAACGAACTAATCGTAAGTATTGAACAGCAGTCACTGCTGGCACTCACTGGGTACAAGGTAAAGCAACTAATCCAAGTATTGAACAGCAGTCGCTGCTGGCACTCACTGGGCACAAGGTAAAGAAACTAATCCTAAGTATTGAACAGCAGTTGCTGCTGGTGCTCACTGGGTACAAGGTAAAGGAACTAATCTTAAGTATTGAACGGCAGTCACTGCTGGTGCTCACTCTGCACAAGGTAAAGTAACTAATCCTAAGTATTGAAACACAGTCACTGCTGGCACTCACTGGGTACAAGGTAAAGCAACTAATCCTAAGTATTGAACAGCAGTCGCTGCTGGTGCTCACTGGGTAGACGGTAAAGGAACTAATCCTAAGTACTGAACAGCAGTCGCTGCTGGTGCTCACTGGGTACAAGGTAAAGGAACTAATCCTAAGTATTGAACATCAGTCACTGCTGGCACTCACTGCATACAAGGTAAAGGAACAAATCCTAAGTATTGAACAGCAGTCGCTGCTGGTGCTCACTGGGCACAAGGTAAAGAAACTAATCCTAAGTATTGAACAGCAGTCACTGCTTCTGCTCACTGGGCACAAGGTAAAGCAACTAATCCTAAGTATTGAACATCAGTCACTGCTGGTGCTCACTGGGTACAAGGTAAAGGAACTAATCCTTAGTATTGAACAGTAGTCACTGCTGGCACTCAGTGGGTACAAGGTAAAGCAACTAATGCAAGTTTTGAACAGCAGTCACTGCTGGTGCTTACTGGGTACAAGGTAAAATAACTAATTCTAAGTATTGTAACAAAAACTGGAACAAGCAACCTTGTATCCGGAAAGCCAACTCTAACCCAAAAAAAGTCAAATTCAAAATACTTCTTTAACGCAAAGTTTTTTTATTCTACAAAAAGGAGCGTTTTCACCGTGACTCCTGTCACAGCTTCATCAGAAGAAGACAGTTAGAAACAGCTGAACCAAACTGTTCAAATACTCACATACAGGAAGTGACAAATAATGCATATCCTGTAAACTCAATTAAAATCTACATAAAATTCTATTAAAAACTTAACAAAAAATTATTTCAAAGTTGTATATATATATATAACAAACTACTTATTACTAAAAAATATATATATTAGTAGTGTGTACAAAAAGTACAGATTTAATAAGTCCCTACTAATGTATTTTTAATACTATAAAATCAGTTTCTATATTCTTAAACAGGAATTGAAAAGTCTACCTAAAATAGCTCTTTAACTTCAGTATACAAGAAATATTACAATTCTCATTTAGACCAACTGGTCTAAATGCATCCAAATTCAACTGCCAAGTTAGTTCAACACATTCAAGAATAATTTGAAAAGGGCCTCCCCTATTAGTTAGAGGCACCTGATCAATACCCATGAAACTAAAGGAATGACCTGGGTTGCTGTTTACATGTTTCGCTAAAGCGTTCTCAAGCAATGGTTTTTTTATAGCGTAGAGGTGTTGATAAACTCTCTCTTTTAGTTGGCCGTTTGTCTTTCCTATGTAAAAGGATGGACAACAATTGCACAAGGCAATGTATACAACTGACTTAGATTCACAAGAAATCCTTTTGTTGATCTGGTACCTTTTGTTCCTCACTAAAAAAGAGTTACCGGTCCTCATAACTTTACACATGTTACAGCAACCACATTTAAATGAGCCTCTAGCTCTCATGGATCCATGGGAATTAGATGTATGTTGTAGTAATTCTTTCAGGTTACTACTTCTTCTATAAATAACAAAAGTGCGCTGGCCTAATTTTTCAATTAAGTTTGCAGAATTAATTACTAACGGCCAGTTTTTTAAAATTATAGCCCAAATGTCAGTAGAGTTTAAATTGTATTGGGTAATGAAACTCAAAGAAAAATTCCTACATTCTTCCAAACAGATAGTAGAAGCATTTTGGTTTGCTATTTCATTGTCGGTAGGAGACCGAACATCAGTAAGTTGGTCAAGCAAAGGCTTATAAAAGCCTTTTACCCGTTTAGAATCAACTTCTAGGATAAGATCATTTAGAAGTAGTATGGGGTATCCACGATTCAAAAACAAATCTTTTAAGAACTGACACTCAGTTCTAAAGTCACTTAATGTACTGCATGTCCTTCCTGCACGTACAAGCTGGCCCTTAACTATAGACTTTTTCTGTTTAGGTGGGTGTAAGCTAGTATAGTGCAGGAAGGAGTTGCAGTAAGTTGGCTTTCTAAAAATCTTTGAAAAGTATACCCCTTCTAAAACATCCTTGGCTAGTCTCACATCTAGGTATTCTGTTTCAATTGTAGAAAAATTGTAAGTGAATTTTAAACAATCCGTGGTGCTATTTATGTAATCAATAAAAAGTTTTGCCTCTTCTTCGTTTCCTTTAAAAAGAATGAATATATCATCCAAGAATCTGGTGTAATATTTAACCTTTTGCATTATAGATTCATTGGATAAAATAAACTGCTTTTCCCAAAAGGCTACAAATAAATTAGCCACGCTCGCCCCACAGGGCGAGCCCATGGCTATTCCACGTTTTTGTAAGTAGAATTTCTGATCAAATACAAAAAAATTGGAAGATAGCACTATACCTAGAAGTTCAGTAACTACATCGATCTCCACTTGAGGTGCATTTAAGTCTTTCATCAGAAGTTGAATCCATTCTACTGCCTCATTGTGTGGGATGGATGTGTATAAATCAATAACATCAACAGTTAAAAAATTCAACTCATAGTTGAACTTAATACTGTTAATGTCACGTAAGAAGGACCAAGAGTCTTTACAAATTGAAGGTATTTTTTTCACATATTTTAATAATATGCTGTCTATCAATTTTGAACTAGGGTAGGTCATAGAAGACCTACCATCTATTAATGCCCTCATGGGGGGGTTCTTTTGGTCTTTATGTATCTTCGGTATTCCGAACATAACAGGCAACTTTGATGGAATAATATCAATATAATTATATGTGTCCAAATCAATTTTTCCTGCAAGAAAAAGGTCACGGAAATACCCCCGAATACGACCTTGGACTACATTGATCTCATTTAAGGAAGAATCTTCGTAAGCCTCTGAAATAAGTATCTCAAGCATTTTCTCCTTATATTGGAAGTCGTCAAAGACCACTAAACCGCCCCCTTTATCTGGCTTTAAAAACCTACTGATAGGGAACCAAGATTTTTCAACCATTGACGTTGTTCATCATATATAGGAAAGACAAACCGCAAACTAAAAGAGAGAGTTTATCAACACCTCTACGCTATAAAAAAACCATTGCTTGAGAACGCTTTAGCGAAACATGTAAACAGCAACCCAGGTCATTCCTTTAGTTTCATGGGTATTGATCAGGTGCCTCTAACTAATAGGGGAGGCCCTTTTCAAATTATTCTTGAATGTGTTGAACTAACTTGGCAGTTGAATTTGGATGCATTTAGACCAGTTGGTCTAAATGAGAATTGTAATATTTCTTGTATACTGAAGTTAAAGAGCTATTTTAGGTAGACTTTTCAATTCCTGTTTAAGAATATAGAAACTGATTTTATAGTATTAAAAATACATTAGTAGGGACTTATTAAATCTGTACTTTTTGTACACACTACTAATATATATATTTTTTAGTAATAAGTAGTTTGTTATATATATATACAACTTTGAAATAATTTTTTGTTAAGTTTTTAATAGAATTTTATGTAGATTTTAATTGAGTTTACAGGATATGCATTATTTGTCACTTCCTGTATGTGAGTATTTGAACAGTTTGGTTCAGCTGTTTCTAACTGTCTCCTTCTGATGAAGCTGTGACAGGAGTCACGGCGAAAACGCTCCTTTTTGTAGAATAAAAAAACTTTGCGTTAAAGAAGTATTTTGAATTTGACTTTTTTTGGGTTAGAGTTGGCTTTCCGGATACAAGGTTGCTTGTTCCAGTTTTTGTTACAAGTTTGTTTGCCATCTTGCTACCGTTTAATTCTAAGTATTGAACATCAGTCACTGCTGGCACTCACTGGGTACAAGATAAAGGAATTAATAGTAAGTATTGAACAGCAGTCACTGCTGGCACTCACTGGGTACAAGGTAAAGCAACTAATCCAAGTATTGAACAGCAGTCACTGCTGGCACTCACTGGGTACAAGGTAAAGGAACTAATCCAAGTATTGAACAGCAGTCACTGCTGGTGCTCACTGGGTACAAGGTAAAGGAACTCATCCTAAGTATTGAACAACAGTCAGTGCTGGTACTCACTGGGTGCAAGGTAAAGTAACTAATCCGAGTATTGAACAGCAGTCACTGCTGACACTCACTGGGTACAAGGTAAAGGAAATAATCCTAAGTAATGAACAGCAGTCACTGCTGGCACTCACTGGGTACAAGGTAAAGCAACTAATCCAAGTATTGAACAGCAGTCGCTGCTGGCACTAACTGGGCACAAGTTAAAGGCACTCACTGGGCACAAGGTAAAGAAACTAATATTAAGTATTGAACAGCAGTTGCTGCTGGTGCTCACTGGGTACAAGGTAAAGGAACTAATCCTAAGTATTGAACAGCAGTCAGTGCTGGCACTCACTGGGTGCAAGGTAAAGTAACTAATCGTATTGAACAGCAGTCACTGCTGACACTCACTGGGTACAAGGTAAAGGAAATAATCCTAAGTAATGAACAGCAGTCACTGCTGGCACTCACTGGGTACAAGGTAAAGCAACTAATCCAAGTATTGAACAGCAGTCGCTGCTGGCACTAACTGGGCACAAGTTAAAGGCACTCACTGGGCACAAGGTAAAGAAACTAATATTAAGTATTGAACAGCAGTTGCTGCTGGTGCTCACTGGGTACAAGGTAAAAGAACTAATCCTAAGTATTGAACAGCAGTCACTGCTGGCACTCACTGGGCACAAGGTAAAGGAACTAATCCTAAGTATTGAACAGCAGTCACTGCTGGCACTCACTGGGTACAAGGTAAAGGAACTAATCCTAAGTATTGAACAGCAGTCACTGCTGGCACTCACTGGGCACAAGGTAAAGCAACTAATCCTAAGTATTGATCAGCAGTCGCTGCTGGTGCTCACTGGGTAGATGGTAAAGGAACTAATCCTAAGTACTGAACAGTAGTCGCTGCTGGTGCTCACTGGGTACAAGGTAAAGGAACTATTCCTAAGTATTGAACATCAGTCACTGCTGGCCCTCACTGCATACAAGGTAAAGTAACTAATCCTAAGTATTGAACAGCAGTCACTGCTGGCACTCACTGGGCACATGGTAAAGCAACTAATCCAAGTAATGAACAGCAGTCGCTGCTGGTGCTCACTGGGTACAAGGTAAAGGAACTAATCCTAAGTATTGAACAGCAGTCACTGCTGGCACTCACTGGGTACAAGGTAAAGCAACTAATCCAAGTATTGAACAGCAGTCACTGCTGACACTCACTGGGTACAAGGTAAAGGAAATAATCCTAAGTATTGAACAGCAGTCGCTGCTGGCACTCACTGGGCACAAGGTAAATGCACTCACTGGGCACAAGGTAAAGAAACTAATACTAAGTATTGAAACACCGTCACTGCTGGCACTCACTGGGTACAAGGTAAAGGAAATAATCCTAAGTATTGAACAGCAGTCGCTGCTGGCACTCACTGGGTACAAGGTAAAGCAACTAATCCAAGTATTGAACAGCAGTTGCTGCTGGCACTCACTGGGCACAAGGTAAAGGCACTCACTGGGCACAAGGTAAAGAAACTAATCCTAAGTATTGAACAGCAGTTGCTGCTGGTGCTCACTGGGTACAAGGTAAAGGAACTAATCCTAAGTATTGAACAGCAGTCACTGCTGGTGCTCACTCTGCACAAGGTAAAGCAACTAATCCTAAGTATTGAACAGCAGTCACTGCTGGCACTCACTGGGTACAAGGTAAAGGAACTAATCCTAAGTATTGAACAGCAGTCACTGCTGGCACTCACTGGGCACAGTGTAAAGCAACTAATCCTAAGTATGTAGCAGCAGTAGCTGTTGGTGCTCACTGGGTACAAGATAAAGCAACTAATCCTAAGTATTGAACAGCAGTCACTGCTGGCACTCACTGGGCACAAGGTAAAGCAACTAATCCTAAGTATTGAACAGCAGTCGCTGCTGGTGCTCACTGGGTAGATGGTAAAGGAACTAATCCTAAGTACTGAACAGCAGTCGCTGCTGGTGCTCACTGGGCACAAGGTAAAGAAACTAATCCTAAGTATTGAACAGCAGTCACTGCTGGTGCTCACTGTGTACAAGGTAAAGGAACTAATCCTAAGTATTGAACAGCAGTCACTGCTGGCACTCACTGGGTACAAGGTAAAGGAACTAATCCTAAGTATTGAACAGCAGTCACTGCTGCTGGTCACTGGGTACAAGGTAAAGTAACTAATCCTAAGTATTAAACATCAGTCACTGCTGGCACTCACTGGGTACAAGGTAAAGGAACTAATAGTAAGTATTGAAGAGCAGTCACTGCTGGCACTCACTGGGTGCAAGGTAAAGGAAATAATCCCAAGTATTGAACAGCAGTCACTGCTGGCACTCAGTGGGTACAAGGTAAAGCAACTAATGCAAGTATTGAACAGCAGTCACTGCTGGCACTCACTGGGTACAAGGTAAAGCAATTAATCCAAAGTATTGAACAGCAGTCACTGCTGGTGCTTACTGGGTACAAGGTAAAGTAACTAATCCTAAGTATTGAACATCAGTCACTGCTGGCACTCACTGGGTACAAGATAAAGGAATTAATAGTAAGTATTGAACAGCAGTCACTGCTGGCACTCACTGGGTACATGGTAAAGCAACTAATCGAAGTATTGAACAGCAGTCACTGCTGGCACTCACTGGGCACAGGGTAAAGCAACTAATCCAAGTATTGAAGAGCAGATGCTGCTGGCTCTCACTGGGCACAAGGTAAAGCAACTGATCCTAGTATTGAACAGCAGTCACTGCTGGTGCTCACTGAGTACAAGATAAAGGAACTAATCCTAAGTATTGAACAGCAGTAGATGCTGGTGCTCACTGGGTACAAGGTAAAGCAGCTAATCCTAAGTATTGAACAGCAGTCACTGCTGGCACTCACTGGGCACAAGGTAAAGCAACTAATCCTAAGTATGTAGCAGCAGTAGCTGTTGGTGCTCACTGGGTACAAGGTAAAGCAACTAATCCTATGTATTGAACAGCAGTCACTGCTGGCACTCACTGGGCACATGTTAAAGCAACTAATCCTAAGTATTGAACAGCAGTCGCTGCTGGTGCTCACTGGGTAGAAGGTAAAGGAACTAATCCTAAGTACTGAACAGCAGTCACTGCTGGTGCTCACTCGGTACAAGGTAAAGGAACATATCCTAAGTATTGAACATCAGTCACTGCTGGCACTCACTGCATACAAGGTAAAGGAACTAATCCTAAGTATTGAACAGCAGTTGCTGCTGGTGCTCACTGGGCACAAGGTAAAGCAACTGATCCTAGTATTGAACAGCAGTCACTGCTGGTGCTCACTGAGTACAAGATAAAGGAACTAATCCTAAGTATTGAACAGCAGTAGCTGTTGGTGCTCACTGGGTACAAGGTAAAGCAACTAATCCTAAGTATTGAACAGCAGTCACTGCTGGCACTCACTGGGCACAAGGTAAAGCAACTAATCCTAAGTATGTAGCAGCAGTAGCTGTTGGTGCTCACTGGGTACAAGGTAAAGCAACTAATCCTATGTATTGAACAGCAGTCACTGCTGGCACTCACTGGGCACAAGGTAAAGCAACTAATCCTAAGTATTGAACAGCAGTCGCTGCTGGTGCTCACTGGGTACAAGGTAAAGGAACTAATCCTAAGTATTGAACAGCAGTCACTGCTGGTGCTCACTGGGTACAAGGTAAAGGAACTAATCCTAAGTATTGAACAGCAGTCACTGCTGGCACTCACTGCATACAAGGTAAAGGAACTAATCCTAAGTATTGAACAGCAGTTGCTGCTGGTGCTCACTGGGCACAAGGTAAAGCAACTAATCCAAGTATTGAAGAGCAGTCACTGCTGGCACTCACTGGGCACAAGTTAAAGCAACTGATCCTAGTATTGAACAGCAGTCACTGATGGTGCTCACTGGGTACAAGGTAAAGGAACTAATCATTGAACAGCAGACACTGCTGGCACTCAGTGGGTACAATATAAAGGAACTAATCCTAAGTATTGAACAGCAGTCACTGCTGGCACTCACTGGGCACAAGGTAAAGGAACTAATCCTAAGTATTGAACAGCAGTCGCTGTTGGATCTCACTGGGTACAAGGTAAAGGAACTAATCCTAAGTATTGAACAGCAGTGATGCTGGTGCTCACTGGGTACAAGGTAAAGGAACTAATCCTAAGTATTGAACAGCAGTCACTGCTGGCACTCACTGGGTACAAGGTAAAGTAACTAATCCAAGTATTGAACAGCAGTCACTGCTGACACTCACTGGGTACAAGGTAAAGCAACTAATCGAAGTATTGAACAGCAGTCGCTGCTGGCACTCACTGGGCAGAAGGTAAAGACACTCACTGGGCACAAGGTAAAGAAACTAATCCTAAGTATTGAACAGCAGTTGCTGCTGGTGCTCACTGGGTACAAGGTAAAGGAACTAATCTTAAGTATTGAACGGCAGTCACTGCTGGTGCTCACTCTGCACAAGGTAAAGCAACTAATCCTAAGTATTGAAACACAGTCACTGCTGGCACTCACTGGGTACAAGGTAAAGGAACTAATCCTAAGTATTGAACAGCAGTCACTGCTGGCACTCACTGGGCACAAGGTAAAGCAACTAATCCTAAGTATGTAGCAGCAGTAGCTGTTGGTGCTCACTGGGTACAAGGTAAAGCAACTAATCCTAAGTATTGAACAGCAGTCACTGCTGGCACTCACTGGGCACAAGGTAAAGCAACTAATCCTAAGTATTGAACAGCAGTCACTACTGGTGCTCACTGGGTACAAGGTAAAGGAACTAATCCTAAGTACTGAACAGCAGTCACTGCTGGTGCTCACTGGGTACAAGGTAAAGGAACTAATCCTAAGTATTGAACATCAGTCACTGCTGGCACTCACTGCATACAAGGTAAAGGAACTAATCCTAAGTATTGAACAGCAGTCACTGCTTGTGCTCACTGGGTACAAGGTAAAGCAACTAATCCTAAGTATTGAACAGCAGTCACTGCTGGCACTCACTGGGTACAAGGTAAAGGAACTAATAGTAAGTATCGAAGAGCAGTCGCTGCTGGCACTCACTGGGTACAAGGTAAAGGAAATAATCCTAAGTATTGAACAGCAGTCACTGCTGGCACTCAGTGGGTACAAGGTAAAGCAACTAATGCAAGTATTGAACAGCAGTCACTGCTGGTGCTTACTGGGTACAAGGTAAAATAACTAATCCTAAGTATTGAACATCAGTCACTGCTGGCACTCACTGGGTACAAGATAAAGGAATTAATAGTAAGTATTGAACAGCAGTCACTGCTGGCACTCACTGGGTACATGGTAAAGCAACTAATCCAAGTATTGAACAGCAGTCACTGCTGGCACTCACTGGTCACAGGGTAAAGCAAACTAATCCAAGTATTGAAGAGCAGATGCTGCTGGCTCTCACTGCACACAAGGTAAAGCAACTGATCCTAATATTGAACAGCAGTCACTTCTGGTGCTCACTGCGTACAAGGTAAAGGAACTAATCCTAAGTATTGAACAGCAGTCACTGCTGGTGCTCACTGGGTACAAGGTAAAGCAGCTAATCCTAAGTATTGAACAGCAGTCACTGCTGGCACTCACTGGGCACAAGGTAAAGCAACTAATCCTAAGTATTGAACAGCAGTCGCTGCTGGTGCTCACTGGGTACAAGGTAAAGGAACTAATCCTAAGTATTGAACAGCAGTCACTGCTGGTGCTCACTGGGTACAAGGTAAAGGAACTAATCCTAAGTATTGAACATCAGTCACTGCTGGCACTCACTGCATACAAGGTAAAGGAACTAATCCTAAGTATTGAACAGCAGTCGCTGCTGGTGCTCACTGGGCACAAGGTAAAGAAACTAATCCTAAGTATTGAACAGCAGTTGCTGCTGGTACTCACTGGGTACAAGGTAAAGGAACTAATCCTTAGTATTGAACATCAGTCACTGCTGGCACTCACTGGGTACAAGGTAAAGGAACTAATAGTAAGTATTGAACAGCAGTCACTGCTGGCACTCACTGGGTACAAGGTAAAGGAACTAATCCTAAGTATTGAACAGCAGTCACTGCTGGCACTCACTGGGTACAAGGTAAAGGAAATAATCCTAAGTATTGAACAGTAGTCACTGCTGGCACTCAGTGGGTACAAGGTAAAGCAACTAATGCAAGTATTGAACAGCAGTCACTGCTGGCACTCACTGGGTACAAGGTAAAGTAACTAATCCTAAGTATTGAACATCAGTCACTGCTGGCACTCACTGGGTACAAGGTAAAGGAACTAATAGTAAGTATCGAAGAGCAGTCGCTGCTGGCACTCACTGGGTACAAGGTAAAGGAAATAATCCTAAGTATTGAACAGCAGTCACTGCTGGCACTCACTGGGTACAAGGTAAAGCAACTAATCCTAAGTATTGAACAGCAGTCGCTGCTGGTGCTCACTGGGTACAAGGTAAAATAACTAATCCTAAGTATTGAACAGCAGTCACTGCTGGCACTCACTGGGTACAAGATAAAGGAACTAATCCTAAGTATTGAACAGCAGTCACTGCTGGCACTCACTGGGTACAAGGTAAAGCAACTAATCCAAGTATTGAACAGCAGTCACTGCTGGCACTCACTGGGCACAAGGTAAAGCAACTAATCCAAGTATTGAACAGCAGTCACTGCTGGCACTCACTGGGCACAAGGTAAAGCAACTAATCCTAAGTATTGAACAGCAGTCACTGCTGGTGCTCACTGGGTACAAGGTAAAGGAACTAATCCTATGTATTGAACAGCAGTCACTGCTGGTGCTCACTGGGTACAAGGTAAAGCAACTAATCCTAAGTATTGAACAGCAGTCACTGCTGGCACTCACTGGGCACAAGGTAAAGCAACTAATCCTAAGTATTGAACAGCAGTCACTGCTGGTGCTCACTGGGTACAAGGTAAAGCAACTAATCCTAAGTATTGAACAGCAGTCACTGCTGGCACTCACTGGGCACAAGGTAAAGCAACTAATCCTAAGTATTGAACAGCAGTCGCTGCTGGTGCTCACTGGGTACAAGGTAAAGGAACTAATCCTAAGTATTGAACAGCAGTCACTGCTGGTGCTCACTGGGTACAAGGTAAAGGAACTAATCCTAAGTATTGAAGATCAGTCACTGCTGGCACTCACTGCATACAAGGTAAAGGAACTAATCCTAAGTATTGAACAGCAGTCGCTGTTGGATCTCACTGGGTACAAGGTAAAGGAACTAATCCTAAGTATTGAACAGCAGTCACTGCTGGTGCTCACTGGGTACAAGGTAAAGGAACTAATCCTAAGTATTGAACAGCAGTCACTGCTGGCACTCACTGGGTACAAGGTAAAGGAACTAATCCTAAGTATTGAACAGCAGTCGCTGCTGGCACTCACTGGGTACAAGGTAAAGCAACTAATCCAAGTATTGAACAGCAGTCGCTGCTGGAACTCACTGGGCACAAGGTAAAGGCACTCACTGGGCACAAGGTAAAGGAACCAGTCTTAAGTATTGAACAGCAGTCGCTGCTGGTGCTCACTGGGTACAAGGTAAAGGAACTAATCCTAAGTATTGAACAGCAGTCACTGCTGGCACTCACTGGGCACAAGGTAAAGGAACTAATCCTAAGTATTGAACAGCAGTCACTGCTGGCACTCACTGGGTACAAGGTAAAGGAACTAATCCTAAGTATTGAACAGCAGTCACTGCTGGCACTCACTGGGCACAAGGTAAAGCAACTAATCCAAGTATTGAACAGCAGTCACTGCTGGTGCTCACTGGGTACAAGGTAAAGGAACTAATCCTAAGTATTGAACAGCAGTCACTGCTGGTGCTCACTGGGTACAAGGTAAAGGAACTAATCCTAAGTATTGAACAGCAGTCACTGCTGGCACTCACTGGGTACAAGGTAAAGCAACTAATCCTAAGTATTGAACAGCAGTCACTGCTGGCACTCACTGGGCACAAGGTAAAGCAACTAATCCAAGTATTGAACAGCAGTCACTGCTGGTGCTCACTGGGTACAAGGTAAAGGAACTAATCCTAAGTATTGAACAGCAGTCACTGCTGGCACTCACTGGGTACAAGGTAAAGCAACTAATCCTAAGTATTGAACAGCAGTCACTGCTGGCACTCACTGGGTACAAGGTAAAGGAACTAATCCTAAGTATTGAACAGCAGTCACTGCTGGCACTCACTGGGCACAAGGTAAAGGCACTCACTGGGCACAAGGTAAAGCAACTAATCCTAAGTATTGAACAGCAGTCACTGCTGGCACTCACTGGGTACAAGGTAAAGGAACTAATCCTAAGTATTGAACAGCAGTCACTGCTGGCACTCACTGGGTACAAGGTAAAGCAACTAATCCTAAGTATTGAACAGCAGTCACTGCTGGCACTCACTGGGTACAAGGTAAAGGAACTAATCCTAAGTATTGAACAGCAGTCACTGCTGTCACTCACTGGGTACAAGGTAGAGCAACTATCCAAGTATTGAACAGCAGTCGCTGCTGGCACTCACTTGGCACAAGGTAAAGGCACTCACTGGGCACAAGGTAAAGAAACTAATCCTAAGTATTGAACAGCAGTCGCTGCTGGTGCTCACTGGGTACAAGGTAAAGGAACTAATCCTAAGTATTGAACAGCAGTCACTGCTGGTGCTCACTGGGCAGAAGGGAAAGCAACTAATCCTAAGTGTTGAACAGCAGTCACTGCTGGCACTCACTGGGTACAAGGTAAAGGAACTAATCCTAAGTATTGAACAGCAGTCACTGCTGGCACTCACTGGGCACAAGGTAAAGCAACTAATCCAAGTATTGAACAGCAGTCACTGCTGGTGCTCACTGGGTACAAGGTAAAGGAACTAATCCTAAGTATTGAACAGTAGTCACTGCTGGCACTCACTGGGCACAAGGTAAAGCAACTAATCCTAAGTATTGAACAGCAGTCACTGCTGGTGCTCACTGGGTACAAGGTAAAGGAACTAATCCTAAGTATTGAACAGCAGTCACTGCTGGCACTCACTGGGCACAAGGTAAAGCAACTAATCCTAAGTATTGAACAGCAGTCACTGCTGGTGCTCACTGGGTACAAGGTAAAGGAACTAATCCTAAGTATTGAACAGCAGTCACTGCTGGCACTCACTGGGTACAAGGTAAAGGAACTAATCCTAAGTATTGAACAGCAGTCACTGCTGGTGCTCACTGGGTACAAGGTAAAGGAGATAATCCTACGTATTGAACAGCAGTTGCTGCTGGCACTCACTGGCTACAAGGAAAAGGAAATAATCCTAAGTAGTGAACAGCAGTCGCTGCTGTCACTCACTGGGTACAAGGTAAAGGAACTAATCCTAAGTATTGAACAGCAGTCACTGCTGGCACTCACTGGGCACAAGGTAAAGCAACTAATCCTAAGTATTGAACAGCAGTCACTGCTGGCACTCACTGGGTACAAGGTAAAGGAACTAATCCTAAGTATTGAACAGCAGTCACTGCTGGTGCTCACTGGGTACAAGGTAAAGGAACTAATCCTTAGTATTGAACAGCAGTCACTGCTGGCACTCACTGGGTACAAGGTAAAGGAACTAATCCTTAGTATTGAACAGTAGTCACTGCTGGCACTCACTGGGCACAAGGTAAAGCAACTAATCCTTAGTATTGAACAGCAGTCACTGCTGGCACTCTCTGGGCATAAGTTAAAGCAACTGATCCTAGTATTGAACAGCAGTCGCTGCTGGTGCTCACTGGGTACAAGGTAAAGGAACTAATCCTAAGTATTGAACAGCAGTCACTGCTGGCACTCACTGGGTACAAGGTAAAGTAACTAATCCAAGTATTGAACAGCAGTCACTGCTGGCACTCACTGGGTACAAGGTAAAGCAACTAATCCTAAGTATTGAACAGCAGTCACTGCTGGTGCTCACTGGGTACAAGGTAAAGGAACTAATCCTAAGTATTGAACAGCAGTCACTGCTGGCACTCACTGGGTACAAGGTAAAGGAACTAATCCTAAGTATTGAACAGCAGTCACTGCTGGCACTCACTGGGTACAAGGTAAAGCAACTAATCCTAAGTATTGAACAGCAGTCACTGCTGGCACTCACTGGGCACAAGGTAAAGCAACTAATCCTTAGTATTGAACAGCAGTCACTGCTGGCACTCACTGGGCACAAGGTAAAGGAACTAATCCTAAGTATTGAACAGCAGTCACTGCTGGTGCTCACTGGGTACAAGGTAAAGGAACTAATCCTAAGTATTGAACAGCAGTCACTGCTGGTGCTCACTGGGTACAAGGTAAAGCAACTAATCCTAAGTATTGAACAGCAGTCACTGCTGGCACTCACTGGGCACAAGGTAAAGCAACTAATCCTAAGTATTGAACAGCAGTCACTGCTGGTGCTCACTGGGTACAAGGTAAAGGAACTAATCCTAAGTATTGAACAGTAGTCACTGCTGGCACTCACTGGGCACAAGGTAAAGCAACTAATCCAAGTATTGAACAGCAGTCACTGCTGGTGCTCACTGGGTACAAGGTAAAGGAACTAATCCTAAGTATTGAACAGCAGTCACTGCTGGTGCTCACTGGGTACAAGGTAAAGTAACTAATCCTATGTATTGAACAGCAGTCGCTGCTGGCACTCACTGGGTACAAGGTAAAGGAATTAATCCTAAGTATTGAACAGCAGTCACTGCTGGTGCTCACTGGGTACAAGGTAAAGCAACTAATCCCAAGTATTGAACAGCAGTCACTGCTGGCACTCACTGGGTACAAGGTAAAGGAACTAATCCTAAGTATTGAACAGCAGTCACTGCTGGTGCTCACTGGGTACAAGGTAAAGCAACTAATCCTAAGTATTGAACAGCAGTCACTGCTGGCACTCACTGGGCACAAGGTAAAGCAACTAATCCTAAGTATTGAACAGCAGTCACTGCTGGTGCTCACTGGGTACAAGGTAAAGCAACTAATCCTAAGTATTGAACAGCAGTCACTGCTGGCACTCACTGGGCACAAGGTAAAGCAACTAATCCTAAGTATTGAACAGCAGTCACTGCTGGTGCTCACTGGGTACAAGGTAAAGGAACTAATCCTAAGTATTGAACAGCAGTCACTGCTGGTGCTCACTGGGTACAAGGTAAAGGAACTAATCCTAAGTATTGAACAGCAGTCACTGCTGGCACTCACTGGGTACAAGGTAAAGGAACTAATCCTAAGTATTGAACAGCAGTCACTGCTGGCACTCACTGGGTACAAGGTAAAGCAACTAATCCTAAGTATTGAACAGCAGTCACTGCTGGCACTCACTGGGCACAAGGTAAAGCAACTAATCCTAAGTATTGAACAGCAGTCACTGCTGGTGCTCACTGGGTACAAGGTAAAGGAACTAATCCTAAGTATTGAACAGCAGTCACTGCTGGCACTCACTGGGTACAAGGTAAAGGAACTAATCCTAAGTATTGAACAGCAGTCACTGCTGGCACTCACTGGGTACAAGGTAAAGGAACTAATCCTAAGTATTGAACAGCAGTCACTGCTGGTGCTCACTGGGTACAAGGTAAAGGAACTAATCCTAAGTATTGAACAGCAGTCACTGCTGGTGCTCACTGGGTACAAGGTAAAGGAACTAATCCTAAGTATTGAACAGCAGTCACTGCTGGCACTCACTGGGCACAAGGTAAAGCAACTAATCCTAAGTATTGAACAGCAGTCACTGCTGGTGCTCACTGGGTACAAGGTAAAGGAACTAATCCTAAGTATTGAACAGCAGTCACTGCTGGCACTCACTGGGTACAAGGTAAAGGAACTAATCCTAAGTATTGAACAGCAGTCACTGCTGGCACTCACTGGGTACAAGGTAAAGCAACTAATCCTAAGTATTGAACAGCAGTCACTGCTGGCACTCACTGGGCACAAGGTAAAGGAACTAATCCTAAGTATTGAACAGCAGTCACTGCTGGTGCTCACTGGGTACAAGGTAAAGGAACTAATCCTAAGTATTGAACAGCAGTCACTGCTGGTGCTCACTCTGCACAAGGTAAAGCAACTAATCCTAAGTATTGAACAGCAGTCACTGCTGGTGCTCACTGGGTACAAGGTAAAGGAACTAATCCTAAGTATTGAACAGCAGTCACTGCTGGCACTCACTGGGTACAAGGTAAAGGAACTAATCCTAAGTATTGAACAGCAGTCACTGCTGGCACTCACTGGGTACAAGGTAAAGGAACTAATCCTAAGTATTGAACAGCAGTCACTGCTGGCACTCACTGGGCACAAGGTAAAGCAACTAATCCTAAGTATTGAACAGCAGTCACTGCTGGCACTCACTGGGCACAAGGTAAAGGAACTAATCCTAAGTATTGAACAGCAGTCACTGCTGGTGCTCACTGGGTACAAGGTAAAGGAACTAATCCTAAGTATTGAACAGCAGTCACTGCTGGCACTCACTGGGCACAAGGTAAAGCAACTAATCCTAAGTATTGAACAGCAGTCACTGCTGGTGCTCACTGGGTACAAGGTAAAGGAACTAATCCTAAGTATTGAACAGCAGTCACTGCTGGCACTCACTGGGTACAAGGTAAAGGAACTAATCCTAAGTATTGAACAGCAGTCACTGCTGGCACTCACTGGGTACAAGGTAAAGGAACTAATCCTAAGTATTGAACAGCAGTCACTGCTGGCACTCACTGGGTACAAGGTAAAGCAACTAATCCTAAGTATTGAACAGCAGTCACTGCTGGCACTCACTGGGCACAAGGTAAAGCAACTAATCCAAGTATTGAACAGCAGTCACTGCTGGTGCTCACTGGGTACAAGGTAAAGGAACTAATCCTAAGTATTGAACAGCAGTCACTGCTGGCACTCACTGGGTACAAGGTAAAGCAACTAATCCTAAGTATTGAACAGCAGTCACTGCTGGCACTCACTGGGTACAAGGTAAAGGAACTAATCCTAAGTATTGAACAGTAGTCACTGCTGGCACTCACTGGGCACAAGGTAAAGCAACTAATCCTAAGTATTGAACAGCAGTCACTGCTGGTGCTCACTGGGTACAAGGTAAAGGAACTAATCCTAAGTATTGAACAGCAGTCACTGCTGGCACTCACTGGGCACAAGGTAAAGCAACTAATCCAAGTATTGAACAGCAGTCACTGCTGGTGCTCACTGGGTACAAGGTAAAGGAACTAATCCTAAGTATTGAACAGCAGTCACTGCTGGCACTCACTGGGTACAAGGTAAAGGAACTAATCCTAAGTATTGAACAGCAGTCACTGCTGGTGCTCACTGGGTACAAGGTAAAGGAACTAATCCTAAGTATTGAACAGCAGTCACTGCTGGCACTCACTGGGTACAAGGTAAAGCAACTAATCCTAAGTATTGAACAGCAGTCACTGCTGGCACTCACTGGGTACAAGGTAAAGCAACTAATCCTAAGTATTGAACAGCAGTCACTGCTGGCACTCACTGGGCACAAGGTAAAGCAACTAATCCTAAGTATTGAACAGCAGTCACTGCTGGTGCTCACTGGGTACAAGGTAAAGGAACTAATCCTAAGTATTGAACAGCAGTCACTGCTGGCACTCACTGGGCACAAGGTAAAGCAACTAATCCTAAGTATTGAACAGCAGTCACTGCTGGTGCTCACTGGGTACAAGGTAAAGGAACTAATCCTAAGTATTGAACAGCAGTCACTGCTGGCACTCACTGGGCACAAGGTAAAGGAACTAATCCTAAGTATTGAACAGCAGTCACTGCTGGTGCTCACTGGGTACAAGGTAAAGGAACTAATCCTAAGTATTGAACAGCAGTCACTGCTGGCACTCACTGGGTACAAGGTAAAGGAACTAATCCTAAGTATTGAACAGCAGTCACTGCTGGCACTCACTGGGCACAAGGTAAAGCAACTAATCCAAGTATTGAACAGCAGTCACTGCTGGCACTCACTGGGCACAAGGTAAAGGAACTAATCCTAAGTATTGAACAGCAGTCACTGCTGGTGCTCACTGGGTACAAGGTAAAGCAACTAATCCTAAGTATTGAACAGCAGTCACTGCTGGCACTCACTGGGTACAAGGTAAAGGAACTAATCCTAAGTATTGAACAGCAGTAACTGCTGGCACTCACTAGGCACAAGGTAAAAAAAAAACCCTTTGCCCGGTAGGACTATTAAATAAAAACCCTTTCCAGGTAAAAGGAAAAGGAAAAATTTAAAAAAAATTGGGGAAAAAAGGGGGCCCCAATTGCCCAAGATTCCTAGGGTAAAAAAGGAAAATTGAAAAAATTTTGGGGCCCATTTAAATGAACAAAAAATTTGCCCCCCCAAAATTAAAAAAGAAAAAAATTTTTCGGCCCCGGGGAAAGGGAAAGGAAAAACAAAAAAAAAACCCGCCACTTAAAGGAAAAATAACCAGTATTGGCATCCGGGGGCCAGGGTACATAAAAATTTTTTTCCCGATCACGGGGAAAAAAAAAAAAAAAAAATTTAAGTTTTGGGGGGGCCCTTTAAAAATAAAAATAAAAGTAGGGGCCCCGGGGCCCAGGGAAAAAAAGAAAAAAGGGAAAAATTTTGGGGCCATTTAAAGGGGAACAAAAAATTTGAAAAAGGTAGGGCATAC